>NC_060173.1:81901878-82185219 GCF_021184085.1 Oncorhynchus gorbuscha
AGTTATGGGGCAGACCGCATTGCCCTCTGGAGGACCCTGCGGTTGCGGGTGGTCCAGTTGCCGTACCAGGCAGTGATACAGCCAGACAGTTTTGAGGGTTTTAGATGGCAAGCCAAATTTCTTCAGCCTCCTGAGGTTGTTGTGCCTTTTTCACCACACTGTCTGTGTAGGTGGACCATTTCAGTTTGTCAGTGATGTGTACGCAGAGGAACTTGAAGCTTTCCACGTTTTCCACTGCGGTGCCATCTATGTGGATGGTGGGGTTCTCCCTCTGCTCATTCCTGAAGTCCATATTCAGCTCCTTTGTTTTGTTGACGTTGGGTGAGAGGTTATTTCCCTGGCACCACATTCCCAGGCCCCTCACCTCCCTGTAGGCTGTCTTGTCATTGTTGGTAATCAGGCCTACTACTGCTGTGTCATCTGCAAATGTGATGATGGGTGAACAGTCATGATGAACAGGGAGTACAGGTGGGGGCTAAGCACGCATCCTTGTGGGTCCCCACTTATAAGGATCAGCGAAGTGGAGATGTTTAAACCTACCTTCACCATATGTGGGCAGCCCAATAGGAAGTCCAGGACCCAGTTGCACAGGGCACGGCCAAGAGCTTAATGATGAGCTTGGAGGGTACTATGGTGTTGAATGCTGAGCTGTAGTCAATGAACAGCATTCTTACATACAGTTGAAGTCGGAAGTTTACATACACTTAGGTTGGAGTCATTAAAACTAGTTTTTCAACCAAAACTATAGTTTTGGCAAGTCGGTTAGGACATCTACTTTGTGCATGACACAAGTAATTTTTCCAACAATTGTTTACAGACAGATTATTTCACTTCCAGAGGGTCAGAAGTTTACATACACCAAGTTGACTGTGCCTTGAAACAGCTTGGAAAATTCCAGAAAATTATGTGATGACTTTAGAAGCTTCTGATAGGCTAATTGACATAATTGGAGTCAATTGGAGGTGTACCTGTGGATGTATTTCAAGGCCTGCCTTCAAACTCAATGCCTCTTTGCTTGACATCACTGGAAAATCAGCCAAGACCCCAGAAAAAGATTGTAGACCTCCACAATTTCCAAACGCCTGAAGGTACCACGTTCATCTGTACAAACAATAGTATGCAAGTGTAAACACCATGGGACCACACAGCCATCTAACCGCTCAGGAAGGAGACGCGTTCTGTCTCCTAGAGATGAACATACTTTGGTGCGAAAAGTGCAAATCATTCCCAGAACAATAGCAAAGGACCTTGTGACGATGCTGGAGCAAACAGGTACAAAAGTATCTATATCCACAGTAAAACGAGTCCTATATTGACATAACATGAATGGCTGCTCAGCAATGTAGAAGCCATTGCTCCAAAACTGCCATAAAAAAAGACAGTCTACGGTTTGCAACTGCACATGGGGACAAAGATTGTACTTTTTGTAGAAATGTCCTCTGGTTTGATAAAACAAAAATAGAACTGTTTGGCCATAATGACCATCGTTATGTTTGGAGGAAAAAGGGGGAGGCTTGCAAGTCGAAGACCACCATCCCAATCGTGAAGCACAGAGGGGGCAGCATCATGTTGTGGGGGTGCTTTGCTGCAGGAGGGACTGGTGCACTTCACAAAAATAGATGGCATCATTAGAGAGGAAAATTATGTGGATCTATTGAAGCGACATCTCAAGACATCAGTCAGAAAGTTAAAGATTGGTCGCAAATGGCTCTTCCAAATGGACAATGACCCCAAGCAGACTTCCAAAGTTGTGGGAAAATGGCTTAAGGACAACAAAGTTAAGGTATTGGAGTGGCCATCACAAAGCCCTGACCTCAATCCTATAGAAAATTTGTGGGTAGAACCGAAAAAGCGTGTGCGAGCAAGGAGGCCAAGAAACCTGACTCAGTTACACCAGCTCTGTCAATTCACCCAACTTATTGTGGGAAGCTTGTGGAAGGCTACCCAAAATGTTTGACCCAATTTAATTAAACAATTTAAAGGCAATGCTTCCAAATACTAATTGAGTGTATGTAAACTTCTGACCCACTGGGAATTTGATGAAAAAAATAAAAGCTGAAATAAATTATTCTCTCTGGTATTATTCTGACATTTCACATTCTTAAAATAAAGTGGCCATCCTAACTGACCTAAGACAGGGAATTTTAACAAGGATTAAATGTCAGGAATTGTGAAAAACTGAGTTTAAATGTGTTTGGCTAAGGTGTATGTAAACTTCTGACTTCAACTGTAGGTATTCCTCTTGTCCAGAATGGATATGGCAGTGTGCAGTGCGACGGCGATTGCATCGTCACTCTTGTGATTCAAGATGGCGTAGCAGTCAGACGTATGTTTTTGTCTTGTCCCTTCCTGTCCCTTGTTAACATCGTTTTTCCTTGGGGTTTTTTCCATATATAAATTTCATCTTTTATTACCACTTTCTATGTACGGACTGAATATTCTCTCTTGCAACTCGCCTCGCCCAATGTGGTACGGATCTGCTATCTTTATACGTAAGAACTCATCAACTCATCAAAAGCTACCAGCTAACTGGCTACCAGCTAACTGGCTACTAGTTAGCCACAGCCCGCTAGCTGTCTAAAGTACATCAGACTGTTTGCTTAAGAGGCCCATCGGACAAATTCTTTGGCCACTATACCCACCATACGTTGCCCCTCTGATCCGTCAGCTGAACCGTCGCCTGTACCGGAACCCCAACAGAAGTTAGCCAGCTAACTAACTAGTAGTCAGCTAGCCACTGCTAGCGGTCATCAGCCACCTCTAGCACAGACAACTCTCGCGACTTAAACTAGAGCAAAAATTATTTTCTCCATAACTCCGGATTCCTACTGCAAGCTCTGAACCTTTTATTTCTTCACCTGGATCATCACAGCTAGCTATTCAAGTGGCCACTCCTGGCTAACGTCACTGTCCCGAAGCAAGAACCAATTAGCCTGGAGCTGACCTTGCTAGGCCACCTCCCGGTTAGCCAAAGAGGTCCATCAGCCACTACTTGGGCTACAATACCTATTTTGCCAACTGGCGTGGACCCCTGCCAACTCATCATGACTGGACCACCAACGTGATATACCCGATGTGTTCATTCACAACTGGCTCCGCCGTCGCTTCGTCCCCTGAAATCCCATCCGCTAGCATGCTAGCCGCTGCCTGCTTGCTGTCCAGAGCACATCAGACTGTTAGCTTAAAAGGCCCACCATACAAATTCTTTGGCCACTATACCTATTCTGCCAATTGGCCTGGTTTACCACACAGGGCGCTGCTGATCCGTCTGCTGACGCAACAGCACGAGGGGGCCACAACAGACTTTCTTCCGTCGCAACGTCCCTCCAAGGCACTTCTGTTAGCTTGCTAGCCCCGGCCCCCAAGCTGCCTGAAGCCACTCACTGGACTCCTATGATCACTCAGCTACGCATGCCTCTCTCTAACGCCAATATGCCTTGTCCATTGCTGTTTTGGTTATTATTTATTGCCTTATTTCGCTGTAGAGCCTCTAGCCCTGCTCAATAGCCTTATTGAGCACTTTAGTTCCACCTAACCCACATACGGTGACATCACCTGGTTTAAATGATATTTTTAGGGACAATATCTCTTTCATCGAGACTCTATGCACAGGTTTACCCTCACTGTATCCACATCCTACCATACCTTTGTTTGTACATTAAGCCTTGAAACTATTCTACCATGCCCAAAAATCTGCTACTTTTACTCTCTGTTCTGAACGTACTAGACGACCAGTTATTTTAGCCTTTAGCCGTACCCTTATCCTACCCCTCCTCTGTTCCTCTGGTGATGTGGAGGTTAATCCAGGCCCTGCAGTGCCTAGCTCCACTCCCATTCCCCAGGCTCTGTCATTTGTTGACTTCTGTAACCGTAAAAGCCTTGGTTTCATTCATGTTAACATTAGAAGCCTCCTCCCTAAGTTTTTTTTTACTCACTGCCCTAGCACACTCTGCCAATCTGGATGCCCTAGCCGTGTCTGAATCCTGGCTCAGAAAGACCACCAAAACCCCTGTAATTTCCATCCCTAACTATAACATTTTCTGACAAGATAGAACTGCCAAAGGGGGCGGTGTTACAATCTACTGCAGAGATAGCCTGCAGAGTTCTGTCTTACTATCCAAGTCTGTACCCAAACAATTCAAGCTTCTACTTTTAAAAATCCCCCTTTCCAGAAACAAGTCTTTCACAGTTGCCGCTTGCTATAGACCTCCCTCTGCCCACAGCTGTGCCCTGGACACCATATGTGAACTGATTGTCCCCATCTATCTTAAAAGCTTGTGCTGCTAGGTGACCTAAACCGGAACATGCTTAACACACCGGCCATCCTACAATCTATGCTTGATGCCCTCAATCTCTCACAAATTATCAATGAACCCACCAGGTACAACCCCAAATCCGTAAACACGGGCACCCTCATAGATATCATCATAACCAACTTGCCCTCCAAATATACCTCTGCTGTTTTCAACCAAGATCTCAGCCATCACTGCCTCATTGCCTGTATCCGTAATGGGTCTGCGGTCAAACGACCACCACTCATCACTGTCAAACACAAAAACATTCTGTGGCATTCTGCATTAGCATCGAATAGCATCAAAATGCAACATTTCAGGGAAGTTAGGAACAAATATACTCAGGCAGTTAGGAAAGCTAAGGATAGCTTTTTCATGCATAAATTTGCATCCTGTAGCACAAACTCACAAATGTTCTGGTACACTGTAAAGTCCATGGAGAATAAGAACAACTCCTCCCAGCTGCCCACTGCACTGAGGCTAGGAAACACTGTCACCACCGATAAATCCACTATAATTGAGAATTTCAATATGGCATTTTTCTACGGCTGGCCATGCTTTCCACCTGGCTACCCCTACCCCGGTCAACAGCCTTGCAATCCCCACAGCAACTCGCCCAAGCCTCTCCACTTTTCCTTCACCCAAATCCAGATCGCTGATGTTCTTAAAGAACTGCAAAACCTGGACCCCTCCAAATCAGCTGGGCTAGAAAATTTGGACCCTCTCTTTTTAAAATTATTTGCAGAAATTGTTGCAACCCCTATTACTAGCCTGTTCAAACTCTCTTTCGTATTGTCTGAGATTCCCAAAGATTGGAAAGCTGCCGCATTCATCCCCCTGTTCAAAGTGGGAGACACTCTAGACCCAATTTGCTACAGACCTATATCTATCATTCCCTGCCTCTCTAAGGTCTTCGAACAGATTTCCGACCATTTCGAATCCCACCGTACCTTCTCTGCTATGCAATCTGGTTTCAGAGCTGGTCATGGGTGCATCTCAGCCATGCACAAGGTCCTAAACGTCATCCATTGATAAGAGACATTACTGTGCAGCCGTATTCATCGACCTGGCCAAGGCTTTCGACTCTGTCAATCACCACATTCTTATCGGCGGACTCAACAGCCTTGGTTTCTCAAATGACTGCCTCGCCTGGTTTACCAACTACTTCTCATATAGAGTTCAGTGTGTCAAATTGGAGGGCCTGTTGTCCGGACATCTTGCAGTCTCTATGGGGGTGGCACAGGGTTCAATTCTCAGGCCGACTCTCTTCTCTGTATATATTAATGATGTCGCTCTCGCTACTGGTGATTCCCTGATCCACCTCAACGCAGATGACACCATTCTGTATACTTATGGCCCTTCTTTGGACAATGTGTTAAATAACCTCCAAACGTGCTTCAATTCCATGCAACTCTCCTTCCGTGGCCTCCAACTGCTCTTAAATGCAAGTAAAACTAAATGCATGCTCTTCAACCGATCACTGCCCGCACCTGCCAGCCCGTCCAGCATATCTACTCTGGACGGTTCTGACTTGTGGACAACTACAAGTACAAAGGTGTCTGGCCAGACTGTAAACTCTCCTTCCAGAATCACATTAAGCATCTTCAATCTAAAATTCAATCTAGAATCAGCTTCCTATTTCGCAACAAACCATCCTTCACTTATGCTGCCAAACATACCCTTGTAAAACTGACCATCTTACCAATCCTTACCTACTCAACAAACTGGATGCAGTCTATCACAGTGCCATCCGTTTGGTCACCAAAGCCCCATATAGATGTCCTTCCCATAGCAACGATTAAAACATTCCCAAACCAGAAACCGTGGATTGATGGCAGCATTCGCGTGAAACTGAAAGCACGAACCACTGCTTTAAATCAAGGCAAGGTGACTGGAAACATGACCGAATACAAACAGTGTAACTATTCCCTCCGCAAGGCAATCAAACAAGCTAAGCGTCAGTATAGAGACAAAGTAGAATCTCAATTCAACGGCTCAGACACAAGAGGTATGTGGCAGGGTCTACAGTCAATCACGGATTACAAAAAGAAAACCAGCACAGTCACGGACGAGGATGTCTTGCTCCCAGGCAGACTAAATAACTTTTTTGCCCGCTTTGAGGACAATACAGTGCCACTGACACTGCCCGCAACTAAAACATGCGGACTCTCCTTCACTGCAGCCGACGTGAGGAAAACATTTAAACGTGTCAACCCTCGCAAGGCTGCAGGCCCAGATGGCATCCCCAGCCGCGCCCTCAGAGCATGTGCAGACCAGCTGGCTGGTGTGTTTACGGACATATTCAATCAATCCCTAGCCCAGTCTGTTGTTCCCACATGCTTCAAGAGGGCCACCATTGTTCCTGTTCCCAAGCAAGCTAAGGTAACTGAGCTAAACGACTACTGCCCCGTAGCACTCACTTCCGTCATCATGAAGTGCTTTGAGAGACTAGTCAAGGACCATATCACCTCCACCCTACCTGACACCCTAGACCCACTCCAATTTGCTTACCGCCCAAATAGGTCCACAGACGATGCAATCTCAACCACACTGCACACTGCCCTAACCCATCTGGACAAGAGGAATACCTATGTGAGAATGCTGTTCATCGACGACAGCTCGGCATTTAACACCATAGTGCCCTCCAAGCTCGTCATCAAGCTCGAGACCCTGGGTCTCGACCCCGCCCTGTGCAACTGGGTACTGGACTTCCTGACGGGCCGTCCCCAGGTGGTGAGGGTAGGCAACAACATCTCCACCCGGCTGATCCTCAACACTGGGGCCCCACAAGGGTGCGTTTTGAGCCCTCTCCTGTACTCCCTGTTCACCCACGACTGCATGGCCACTCACGCCTCCAACTCAATCATCAAGTTTGCGGACGACACAACAGTGGTAGGCTTGATTACCAACAACGACGAGACAGCCTACAGGGAGGAGGTGAGGGCCCTCGGAGTGTGGTGTCAGGAAAATAGCCTCACACTCAACGTCAACAAAACTAAGGAGATGATTGTGGACTTCAGGAAACAGCAGAACAGGGAACACCCCCCTATCCACATCGATGGAACAGTAGTGGAGAGGGTAGTAAGTTTTAAGTTCCTCGGCGTACACATCACATGAATTGGTCCACCCACACAGACAGCATCGTGAAGAAGGCGCAGCAGCGCCTCTTCAACCTCAGGAGGCTGAAGAAATTTGGCTTGTCGCCAAAAGCACTCACAAACTTCTACAGATGCACAATCGAGAGCATCCTGTCGGGCTGTATCACCGCCTGGTACGGCAACTGCTCCGCCCACAACCGTAAGGCTCTCCAGAGGGTAGTGAGGTCTGCACAACGCATCACCGGGGGCAAACTACCTGCCCTCCAGGACATCTACAATGTCACAGGAAGGCCATAAAGATCATCAAGGACAGCAACCACCCGAGCCACTGCCTGTTCACCCTGCTATCATCCAGAAGGCAAGGTCAGTACAGGTGCATCAAAGCTGGGACCGAGAGACTGAAAAACAGCTTCTATCTCAAGGCCATCAGACTGTTAAACAGCCACCACTAATATTGAGTGGCTGCTGCCAACACACTGACACTGACACTGACTCAACTCCAGCCACTTTAATAATGGGAATTGATGGGAAATTATGTAAATATATCACTAGCCACTTTAAACAATGCTACCTTATATAATGTTACTTACCCTACATTATTCATCTCATATGCATACGTCTATACTGTACTCTATATCATCGACTGCATCCTTATGTAATACATGTATCACTAGCCACTTTAACTATGCCACTTTGTTTACATACTCATCTCATATGTATATGATGCACTCAATACCATATACTGTATCTTGCCTATGCCGCTCTGTACCATCACTCATTCATATATCTTTATGTACATATTCTTTATCCCCTTACACTTGTGTCTATAAGGTAGTAGTTTTGGAATTGTTAGCTAGATTACTTGTTGGCTATTACTGCATTGTCAGAACTAGAAGCACAAGCATTTCGCTACACTCGCACTAACATCTGCTAACCATGTGTATGTGACAAATACAATTTTATTAGATTTTATTTGATATACTACCCACCACTGCGACCTGAACGTTCTCGTTGGCAGGCCATCACTTCATACTCGTCGCCAAACACACTGGCTCCAGGTCATCTACAAGTCTCTCATAGGTAAAGCCCCGCCTTATCTCAGTCACTTGTCACCTTAGCAGCACCCACCCATAGCACACGCTCCAGCAGGTATATCTCACTGGTCACCCCCAAAGCCAATTTCTCATTTGGCTGCCTTTCCTTCCAGTTCTCTGCTGCTAATGACTGGAACAAACTGCAAAAATCACTGAAGTTGGAGAACCATATCTCCCTCACAAGCTTTAAGCACCAGCTGTCAGAGCAGCTCACAGATCAATGCACCTGTACATAGCCCATCTGTAACCAGCCCATCCAACTACCTCATCCCCATAATGTATTTATTTATTTATCTTGCTTGTTTGCAACCCAGTATCTCTACTTGCACATTAATCTTCTGCACATCTACCATTCCAGTGTCTAATTGCTATATTGTAATTACTTTGCCACCATGGCCTATTTATTGCCTTACTTCACTTATCTTACCTCATTTGCAGTCACTGTATATAGATTTTTATTTTCTCTACTGTATTATTGACTGTATATTTGTTTATTCCATGTGTAACTCGGTATTGTTGTATGTGTCAAACTGCTGTGCTTTATCTTGGTCAGGTCGCAGTTGTAAATGAGAACTAGCATACCTGGTTAAATAAAGGTGAAATAAATTCTTTAAAATGTTTTTGTCTATGGATCTATTGAGGAGGTAAGCGAATTGAAGTGGGTCTAGGGTTTTGGGTAAGGTAGATGATCCTTGGCTTGTCTCTCAAAGCACTTCATGATAGTTCATTTAGTTCAGTTACCTTTGCTTTCTTGGGTACAGGAACAATGGTGGATATTTTGAAGCATGTGGAGACAGCAGACTGGGATATGGAGAGATTGAATATGTCCGTAAACACACCAGCCTGCTGGTCTGTGCATGCTCTGAGGACGCTGCTAGGGATTTCGTCTGGGCAGGTAGCCAAGCGAGGGTTAACACGCTTAAATGTTTTACTCATGTAAGCCACAGAGAAGGAGAGCCCACAGTTCTTGTTAGCGGGCCACGTCAGTGGCACTGTTATCCTCAAAGCGGGCGAAGAAGGTGTTTTGCTTGTCTGGAGGCAAGATATTGTTGTCTGGTTGGTTTTCCCTTACTGCAACTCGCTGTTGGCTGGGCTCCCTGCCTGTGCCATTAAACCCCTTCAACTCATCCAGAACGCCGCAGCCCGTCTGGTGTTCAACCTTCCCAAGTTCTCTCACGTCATCCCGCTCCTCCGTTCTCTCCACTGGCTTCCAGTTGAAGCTCGCATCCGCTACAAGACCATGGTGCTTGCCTACGGAGCTG
The DNA here is from genome assembly GCF_021184085.1 of Oncorhynchus gorbuscha. Classification (NCBI taxonomy): domain Eukaryota; kingdom Metazoa; phylum Chordata; class Actinopteri; order Salmoniformes; family Salmonidae; genus Oncorhynchus; species Oncorhynchus gorbuscha. The sequence continues at coordinate 81,911,625 of NC_060173.1, forward strand.
TGAGGGGAACGGCACCTCAGTACCTCCAGGCTCTGATCAGGCCCTACACCCAAACAAGGGCACTGCGTTCATCCACCTCTGGCCTGCTCGCCTCCCTACCACTGAGGAAGTACAGCTCCCGCTCAGCCCAGTCAAAACTGTTCGCTGCTCTGGCCCCCCAATGGTGGAACAAACTCCCTCACGACGCCAGGACAGCGGAGTCAATCACCACCTTCCGGAGACACCTGAAACACCACCTCTTTAAGGAATACCTAGGATAGGATAAGTAATCCCTCTCACCCCCCCCCCTTTAAGATTTAGATGCACTATTGTAAAGTGACTGTTCCACTGGATGTCATAAGGTGAATGCACCAATTTGTAAGTCGCTCTGGATAAGAGCGTCTGCTAAATGACTTAAATGTAATGTAATGTAATGTAATGGTCCGCGATTGTCTGTAGACCCTGTCACAAATATCTAGTGTCGGAGCCATTGCATTGTGACTCCACTTTGTCTCTATACTGATGTTTTGCCTGTTTGATTGACATACGGAGGGAATAAATACACTGTTTGTATTCGGTCATATTCAAAGTCACCTTTCCATGGTTAAATGCGATGGTTCGTGCTATAGTTTTACGCTAACGCTGCCATCTATCCACAGTTTCTGGTTAGGGTAGGTTTTAATTGTCACAGTGGGTACAACATCTCCTATACACTTCCTGATAAACTCAGTCACCATGTTCGTGTATTCGTCAATATTATTCTCGGAGGCTACCCGGAACATATCCCAGTCCGAGTGATCAAAACTATCTTGAAGCATGGATTCCGATTGTTCAGACCAGCGTTGAATAGTCCTTAGCATGGGTACTTCCAGTTTTAGTTTATGCCTTTAGGAAGGGAGGTGCAAAATGAAGAAGGGAGAGAGAGGGCCTTGTAGGCATCTCAGAAATTGGAGTAGCAGTGGTTGAGTGTTTTAGCAGCGCGAGTACTACACTCGATGTGTTGATAGAACTTCGGCAGAGTTTTATAGGGTGCCACTCATCTGTCCTACGCTCAATTTCACCTCTTTTCCCTGCAGAAGATCACTACGGCTCCTAAAGCTCTCTTCAGCATGACTAGATCTCTGTCTTCCTACTTAACTGTTTTCAGGCGAACCGTGAGGTTAATGCTGCTGAACGTAGGACCTTCGCTTCTGTCAATAGTGTTGTGTATCGGTATTGGTATTTATTGGTATTTATTCAGATCCCCATCCTCCCAGCGGTCCCAGCTTGTGTGGCCAAAAGCCAAATGCAACTGGTCCAGCATAGTCCAAACCAGATATTTTGCTAGCATGGACATGGAGGAGCTAGGGTTCTGCAAGCTGTCCCTGGCAAACCACCTCAACCACAGTGCCTAGTCACTGACTGGCACTTCTCTCCCTGGGAAGACAGAGCACTTTTCCGCATCCATCTTCCAGAAGGTCTACTTGTCTGTGGTACATTCAGTATGGGTGTTGAACATAATGTCCCTACTGTTGGCTTACCAGGCCCATTTGTTACTGGAGATAGGCAATCTCTTGGACATCGACATAGCTATCCAGAACCTATTGAAGGTGATCTGCATCATTACAGATTTCAATCTCAGGCCTCCAGAGGTGCCATTCAAGGCTGTGGGTGCTCCACGAGCCTTGCTGTGTTAGGGGAGAGAGCCCTGTGGCTCAACTTGTCCAGCCTCTTGGACAAGCAGATGTCCTTGACTGTCCTATTGAGCCGAGGGAACTGTTTGGGCCAGTACCGCAGCAACCCAGTCTACCCCTTGACGAGCCAAGCCTTCGCGGCAGGGAAAGGGCAACACACTGGCACCAGGGTTTTCCACACTGCAAAGCCCCCAGCGACGAACAGGCAGCGAACCCAAAGTTCGAGTATCCTAACAGAGGCTGGCAGTGGGGAAAGCCACCCTTTGTTGCAGCCGCATCTAAGTTCCGCCCAATTGATTCCCTGGTGGAAGAAGGGGCACCCAACTTAGTGGTACTTTCCGAGCAGCAGAAGGGGCAGCCAACAGTTCACATTGTGTCCTGGCGTGTCCCCACTCGGGTGGAGCACAGACTTCCCCCCTAATCTAAAGCCCTAACCCCTGTGCAGTGGCTCATTCAGATGTATCTGCTCAAATGGAAGATGGAGGGGGCTCACTCTACCCCCAAGTGCCCAGTTTACCCCTCCGTGCTACAGCTTTCCCCTCGGCTCTCGTTCAAGTAGCCGGGGCAGGTCGCCACCAAGCACCATTGTTTTGATACTATCCCTTTAAATCATATGAGTCTCTGTCCCATTCAAGAGTCTTGTCAAGGCCACAGAGCAGAAATAGCAGAAACTCACTATAACGCCACCAGGGGGCACACAAGGACCACTGGCGAGCGAGTGTCATCCAACTTGTGGGTGACTTGCCAGAAGAGCAGGGAACTGGCCCGCATTCGCAGCCCAATCCTGGGTCTTGTCCACAGTTACAAAGGGGTACTGGCTACGAAGTACAGGAGGATGGTAGCACCTTAATTGGGGAGAAAGGGCTGGTGGTAATGACTGGAGCAGAATCAGTGGAATGGTATCAAATATATCAAACACGTGATTTCCAGGTTTGCTCCGTTCCGGCCATTATTATGAGCTGTGATCCCTCAGCAGCCTTCTTTGCTATGAAGCCACCTGTTTTCAAAGGGATTTTAGCTTCAATAGCTAGAATCCCGTGGTGACTCAGCTTGAATACCAGAGCAGGAAATCTCCTCTCTGTTGAGCAACAGAGCAATCAGAGCAATACCAGCGAAAGAGAGCCCTAACAGCATCTACTCCCGGTTTTTCCTGGTTCCCCAAAGAAGGAGGGGATACGCCCCATTCTGGACCTACAGGTCCTTCACAGCTATCTGAGAAAGTTCACGTTCTGTACTATTCCCTGGGTCGACTGGTTTGACCTACAGGACGCTTATTTTCACATAAGTATTTTGCCAGCACACAGGAGGTTTCTCAGTTTTTCCTTTATTAAGGGCTCAGCCTACGAATACCTCGCTGTCCCCTTGTTAGCACTACCTCTCTGGACGTTCAGCAAGGGTGTGGAGGTGGCTCTAGCATCCCTGAGAATCAGGGGTCTGAGAGCCTCTGCCTACGTAGACGATTACCTGCTTTTCTCCCTGACACAGGAGCATGCAGTGTGAGTTACGGCTTCCCTTGTAACCCACCTCACAACCATCTCAGTTGTTGTACCGCTAGGTCAACTGAGAATGAGAGACTCACAATGTATGTGTACACAATGTCACCTCAATCGAAAGATGAACAATAACCTCAGAATGTCTTTTGGCTCTCTGTCACTAGACGAGCCCCTCAATCTTCGTTTCTGGCAATCCCCTAGCGGTTGTATCAATGAGGAAGGTGGTGGTGACAGAGGCATCACTCACAGGGTGGTGAGCGGTCCACGAGGGAAGAGCAGTAAACGGAGCATGTCTGCGATATGGGAGTTGGCCATATCCACATTGTAAGATATTGAAACAGGTATTTGAGGGGCCTCCCGAGTGGCGCAGCAGTCTAAGGCAATGCGTCGCATTGCTAGTGGTGTCATTACATACCCGGGTTCGATCCCGGGCTGTATCACAACCGGCCATGATCAGGAGTCCCATAGGGCGGCGCACAATTGGCCCAGCGTTGTATGGGTTAGGGGAGGGTTTGGCCGGGGGGGCTTTACCCAACTCATCGTGCTCTAGAAAATCTATGTGGTGGGCCAGGCACCTGCAGGTTGACCTCAGTCGTCAGTTGAACAGTGTTTCCTCTGACACATTGGTTTGGCTGGAGGGCGGTTGTTAAGAAGCGTGGTTTGGCAGGTCATGTTTCAGAGGACGCATGACTCGACCTTCACGTCCCGAGCCCGATGAGGAGTTGCACTGATGATTCAAGATCAAAATTGCTGAAAAATGGAGGGTAAAATACAAGACCAATATAAATTTGAGAAACAAGTATTTGAAAGAGAACTCAAGTTTTATTTTGTAACCCCGGTTCTGATAGTATGAGTGGAAGTAAGGGACCCTTAGTTGGTTTCTGATTCCTAATTATATGGTAGGAACTCCCTAGCTGGGTCAAACAGAGGGGAGACATTACTTTCACACTCCCCCAAAATGTCAGATGCCAAAGCAGGTGCCTCTCCACCCCAGGAGGAGGCATCTTGTCTGAGAGCTTTGGTATGTGTCTCAAATGTCACCCTACTCCCTATTTAGTGCACTACTTTCTACCAGGGAACATAGGGAACAGGTGTGTGCAGGGGGGGGGGGTGTCAACAGAGTGGCAGATGTTAAACCAGTTTCGCAACATTTTCACTACACAGCTGAAAATGACTTCCAACACACCTGAAAACACTAGCAATATTCTCCCACTTTGGGGATTTTATGCAGTGGTTATGTTGAAGAAAACTCTGTTGTACTGTACAGCAGCAGATACTGTCATGACATTACGGTGATAAACATAACCAACTTGTTTTTACAATTTGTTCTGCATGTAGCTACGGTATTTTAATGTTATTAGTACAGTAGTGAGGGGCAAATATATTGGAATCTCCCTTTGGGTTGTTTACTGTAGGTTAAAGGGTCAATCTGCAGTTGCCTCATCCAATTTTAGACATCCAATGTAAAATAATAATATGTACACATTGATTTTTTAAAGAGTATAACTTATTAATGCCTCATGAGCTCAGTCGAACCCCATCAGAACCCACAATATAAGCGTATATATCTCCAATGTTTGTAAGGAAAGTAAATGTAAACAAACACTGTATAGCCTCAAGATATGGTTAAAACTATAACGTTGATCATCCATATCCCTGTCTATGAATTTGAGAGTAGTTACATTTCTCCAGCCCCATCACTCAGCTTTTTACCAAAACGGTGGTGGGGATTGTTATCGTTTAAACGGCAGATTGCCCCTTTAAGGATACTAAAACTGCGTATTGCCCCACAAGCACAATAAACATCAGGGGTTATACCTTTTTCCTGTTTATAATGATGTGTGTCTTGTTGTAGCCATAATGGCCGACAGCCACTTGAATCCTCAATGGTGAAACCGCCACGTCCGTTTGCGATATTACAACAACAAAGAAGTTACTGCAAACACTGAACACGGTTACTTTCCCTCATCGTTGCGCGCGGGATAGAGCGGCAGCACATGTACTGTAATTTCACCCATTTAACCATGATGTGCAACGCTCCCCCAGCCTTCCCCACCTCTGCTTTGTCGACAAAGCAAAAACAATAACAACGGCTGTGGGGTGGACAGTGGCACTGTTTCCCCCTTACTGTGGATTCCATCTTTAACCCTCAATGTGGGTAATGAGAGGGATGTCGATGCCAGTGTCCGGCTTTAGTTTCACTCATGGAGGTGATCCCTGTGAATTATTCAAGCAGAGTGGAGTGTGTCTTGTGTTCCAATGGCCGTGCTTGGTGTAGTCTCTGCCACTTATCAAGCAAAGGAAGATCATTCATTAACACCAAGTCTTCGGGGGAATATACTATGACATGTTCTCACCAGAACCTGGTTGATAAAGACAACGAGAGAGAAAGAAAGAGCGGGAGAGGAGAGAGAACGTGGGAGGTAGTGAGCGGAGTGATGAAGAAAGGATGAGATTAGTTTAGTTATGCTATGTTTATTATCGACTGAAAAGGGATAGCTCCCCTGACTGCATACAGGCTCAAGACCATTGGATCCTTATGGTCGATTGTTGGGCTGATGTTGGTGTCAACTTAATAAACTATGCACAGAAATCCGACACCTTTTGAGGCAAAGATATTTCTTCCTCCTCCCCCACACATATAGAGGTTGACATTTAGCCGGTGTAAAATTAAGTCCCTTTAATAAATGCAGGCGAGGTTGTGATCTTTGTGTTTAAACTTGGAGTATAAAGTAGAGCCTGAACTATGCCTGACCTTCATTGTCATGGCAACAGAGGCTATGAGACTCCCAGGAGTGCAATACTTCTAATGGTTATTATTCACCATCGGTAATGTTTCCAGAAGGTTGACTGCTGGTGGAAAATTATCGCCTACCTACCTGTACTCTAAGGAAGGTAATTTAAAGTTGTTGATCTTATTATTGTCTGTGGTTTATGGACTTAAGTGGCCTCTGTTTCAGTTGTATATAACATTGTAGAAGGTAATGTTGGTATTTTAGAACAGATTGATAATTGATTAGAATTGAATAGTTCCTCATTAAACATCCAGTACCATACTTAAAAACAAAATATACACAGTATCCTCTTGTCTATCCACTTTCTGTGGTGTTCTTTATTCCAAGAGAAGTCTAAAGGAACCCCTTATTCTCAGAACACAACATTGAACAGGGACTCCCCGTCCAGCTATTAACAGCATTTTTGAGCATCAGAGACGAACAACGTCCAGAGACCCAGTTTCTCTGACTCTTGGCTAACCTGGTAATGAATTGCGCAGCGTGGATTACCCACCTGGGCCCGTCCTGGTGCTCTACTAATGCCAAATAGGGTAGTCATCATTTATTAAAGCCTACCTAGGCTTAGTTTCACTGTCCACCACTGCAGCGAACTTCCTCAACTCCTCTACTGGCTATTATTCTTCCTCCAGAACACACAGCCTCAACGGCATAATGTATTCCGGGACTACAGATAACAGAAAGCAAAGATCAAAATACCAATGACTGTGCCATTAGGGGAGAGAAAGATAGGGGAGTGTGGCTGAAAAGAAAGAGAATGGATATTATACAGCTTCTGGTCGATTCAGAATGGGATTTTGAAGGCACATCTTCAGAAGCTGTGAGTAGAACCATGCTCCATTTGTATAGCAAAGAGTTCCGGAGAATTGTCATAGTCACCATAGCTGCATGGTGCCCTGCTTGCTGTTCTGAATGTGGAGTATTGAAGATTATGGGGGTCATTAGAGTTCAAGGACTTCTCTCAATGGAGAGGACAGGCTCAACTCTCCACAGTCACATTTCAGTGATGGTGTCATGCTATTCAGTACACCACTTAGAGAGTTCAAATTTGGCATTGAACTTTATTACCAATGCCTTATTGTAGGACACCACAAAATCCCCACTGCTGTGAAATAATGTACAGTGTTTACCAAATAAATACAACATGGTATTTGGTGATGTAAAAATATGTTTAAAAAGGAAATTGTAAGAAAGAGACAAAACAATGCCAACTCATTTCCCAAATGGGGGAAAAGAGAATGAAATTATGCGGGCAGAATCAATGTGATGAGGACCTCTGGCCAGGGGAACCTGCTGCTTTCTGTTAATGCATTGTGGCACCCATAAATTCATAGCATGTGGAAACGCTAATACCTCTCAAAACACACGATTGTATTGGAGAAAATCAGATTGCACCCGTTTGGAGCCCAGCCTATCCCACTGCTCTGCTGTTCTATGGGTTACAGAGTAGGCTACAGACGCTATTTCCAGCAGACTCCCCTATGATTTAATATGAACACATGCAGAATCAATGCATCCAGTAGCACTTAAGTGCTTTTTTAACGAGGTTAAGTAATCTCAGAACTACCGTAGACCTATTGGCTGTTGCTTTATTTAATTGTTGCTGGGTGAAAGTAACATAAGCCTTGTTATCAAGGTCATGCAGGTCACGTTCATGGCAGAATTATACAATATAGCTGCTCGGTTGTCTATTGTTTTCTCCTCTGGCTTTTGAATCTACTTTACACGTTGTGTTTTCATGCATAGAGCATGCAATGTAATATGACACACACACACCACACACACACAGACATAGACATTAAGTTGGTTGGTAACTGGGGAGAAATAAAGAGGGGAAGAAAGAGAGGCTTTGAATAATGAATGCGAAGAGGCCTGTTACACAGCAGACAAGCCTTTGAAGTGACATAACTTACTGCCACAGCGTTCATATCTTCACCCACTGCTCACATAGAGAGAGAGAGACAGGGAAAGAGAGAGAGAGAGAGAGAGAGAGAGAGAGAGAGAGAGAGAGAGAGAGAGAGAGAGAGAGAGACAGGGAAAGAGAGAGAGAGAGAGAGAGAAAGAGAGAGAGAGAGAGAGAGAGAGAGAGAGAGAGAGAGAGAGAGAGAGAGAGAGAGAGAGAGAGAGAGAGAGAGAGAGAGAGAGAGAGAGAGAGAGAGAGAGAGAGAGAGCGAGAGCGATAAAGAGACCAAAAGCTAGTAAGAGAGGGGAGGGACGGGGCAGGGGAGAGAGAAAGAAAGAAAGAAAGAAAGAAAGAAAGAAAGAAAGAAAGAAAGAAAGAAAGAAAGAAAGAAAGAAAGAAAGAAAGAAAGAAGACAGAAAGAAGACAGAAAGAAAGAAAGAAAGAAAGTAAGAAAGAAGACAGAAAGAAAGAAAGAAAGAAAGAAAGAAAGAAAGAAAGAAAGAAAGAAAGAAAGAAAGAAAGAAGACAGAAAGAAAGAAAGAAAGAAAGTAAGAAAGAAAGAAGAAAGAAAGAAAGAAAGAAAGAAAGAAAGAAAGAAAGAAAGAAAGAAAGAAAGAAAGAAAGAAAGAAAGAAAGAAAGAAAGAAAGAAAAAGACAGAAAGAAAGAAAGAAAGAAAGAAAGAAAGAAAGAAAGAAGACAGAAAGAAAGAAAGAAAGAAAGAAGACAGAAAGAAAGAAAGAAAGAAAGTAAGAAAGAAAGAAAGAAAGAAAGAAAGAAAGAAAGAAAGAAAGAAGACAGAAAGAAAGAAGACAGAAAGAAAGAAGGAAGTATGAGGGCATACATCATATGCTCTTAAGCTCATCATGGACCTATTCCTATTCGTGTTACTTGAACATTGAAGACACAGGAAGGGATCTGTTTGATGACTTGATTTAAGTGTTGTGGCAAAGTAAGGATTAGAGCCTTTGGTGATTTCGCTCTGATTTCGATTTGATTTAGATCATTTCCAGCTGGAAGACAAATTACAGCACAGATTTCATAGGAAAGATGGGTTCTTCTTTGCTCTTTCAGTTCTATCCATTATTTCCTGAAAAGGGACATAACACATGCGTTTCCGTTCTCTCACTTATAAACTCTGAACTCTTCCTGGCACTGCCCTTATCACAGAATTCCTCCGGGTTCCCTGCTTTCTGAGGAATCTGGGGACATCTCGGAATAAAAACGATTTCATGCCTCTGAGAGCACAAGAGTGAGGCATGACAATTACGCCTACGTGTCTCAATTACATTATTCATGTGATTTACATTCATTGACTGAACACTGGTTAAGGAACATTGTTCGTGGCGTTCAAATTAGGCATCCACTTGTTATGAGTTGGGATGCCTCAAACTGTGCCATGATGACTCACCTAGTGTAAAAAAGTAGTGCACTACATGGGGAATAGGGTGGGTTTTAAGATGCAGACTATAGGACTTTTGTCATTGCTGTAAGTATGTTATGACTGACCTCCTCCCCCTGTCCTCCTCCCCAGCCACAGGACCAAGTCATCAGGCTGGCCCCCTCCTTCTGGCACCTGGAGCGCCGCTCATGGACCCCCCAATGGATGGGACATGGCCACCAATAGAGACGGGCGAGACTGCTACATCAAGTAAGTCGAGGCGAGGCGAGGCGAGGCGAGGAGAGGAGAGGAGAGGAGAGGAGGAAAGAGGAGGGAAGAGGAGAGGAGGAACGAGGAGAGAGAAAAAAAGAAGACAGTGGTTCTCTCTCAGTCCCAGATGTTTGGGAGGCTTCGGCAACCTGTGATTATTTCAGCCACGTCATTGCCTAGTGCTTCCACACTCTGTCTCTCTCTCTCTCCATCTGTGCCTTCAGAATACTGATTCCCCTTTTCTTTCCATTGCTGCACACAGACACCGACCCTGTCTGCACACAGACTCTCTCTCTCTCTCTCTCTCTCTCTCTCTCTCTCTCTCTCTCTCTCTCTCTCTCTCTCTCTCTCTCTCTCTCTCTCTCTCTCTCTCTCTCTCTCTCTCACACACACACACACACTCACAGACACGCTCCAACCACTTTACTGTAGCTAGCTCTGGAGCAGAGAACTAAACCCTAATTATGTTCTCTGCCGGCTCCTGATAAAGAATTCACCTGCGTAGCGACTTTCTTTGATCTCTATGAGACTGCATGTAGCTGCAGAGACGCTGGGGTGCAGTGCTATCAGCATAATCGATCCATAGCCATTCTGGATATCTGAGGAGGACTACAGGTAAAATAATCCTCTCTGTCTAGCTGTCTCTCCTATGATCTGAATGTGGTTTGACTGTATTGTTCTGCTCTGTACTGTACTGTTCTGTACTGTATGCGGGCAAGAAAGCCCAGAGTAACAAGTGAGTGTTTGGCTGTTTCTTCATGCCTTATGATGCTTCTGCAGGAGGATGAGGCTTTGCAACCACAAAAAAAAGAAGACAAGATTCCCAGCCATACTGTGGCATTCGTACTTATCTCTTTATGCATAATATAGTGCTTTCTTATTCAGACACAGTGTGTACTCATGGAATATGCACCCTGCTGTAACACAACATTACGTACTGCATGTGCACATTGTTTGCCTGGTGATTACATATAAACCCAGAGTTTTGCGACATGTTATATTGTGACGTTGTGCTGCATTGAGATAGGTACTGTCGGAAACAGGCTCGGGAACTTATCATACTTGGGTTAGAGCTTGAGCAGCGTGATGTCAGACAGGTTACATAAGAGCTCCAGAGGAGGACCGAGTGCATTGGATGTACATAGTCTGTCGGGATGAGGCGCATCACTGAGGCTGGTTTGGCTCGAACCTTGCTAAAACGGGAAGGAGACTCATAAGTAACGTGGCGTGTCTGTGTCCGCAGTGATCTCTCAGTTGATCAAGGTTCTAATTGTGTTGATCAAGGTTCTAATTGTGGTGTTGTAACGGGTACAGTATGCATGACAGGAAGGCGTGAATAAACCACCGACAGTGACTAAGCATACTGTATCACACCATATACACTGAGCGTATAAAACACCTGCTCGTTCCATGACATAGACTGACCAGGTGAATCCAGGTGAAAGCTGTGATCACTTGTTATAAAAAGCGCTTAACAGAAACAGAGTTTATTTAACGGGTGAAATTCTGAATTTCAGAGGGAAATAACTGGAGAAAGAAAAGTCAGAACTTCTCAATCCACTGCAAACAGTGTAGATGAAGAGGAGGAGACAGGTTAAAGAAGGATTTTTAAGCCTTGAAACAATTGAGACATGGACTGTGTACGTGTGCCATTCAGAGGGTGAATGGACAAGACAAAATATTCAAGTGCCTTTGAACGGGTATGGTAGTAGGTGCCAGGCGTACCGGTTTGGGTCAAGAACTGTAACGGTTTCCCGTGGGCATCCAGCCAACTTGACACAACTGTGGAAGTATTGGAGTCAACATGGGCCAGCATTCTTGTGGAACCCTTTCGACACCTTGTAGAGGCCATGCCTCGACTAACTGAGGCCCTTCTGAGGGCAAAATTGGGGATGGGGGGGTGCAAGTCAGTGATAGGAAGGTATTCCTAATGTTTGGTATACTCAGTGTATAACAGAGATAGCTAGCTATATGACTTTGGTAAGAGGTGTATATTTACAGTCCATAGGAGTTACAGTCCATAGGAATCCAAAAGGTTGGATTACATCAGTAGCATTGTGGTGATATGGTCAAAAAGCCCAGTTTCATGAAGACTGATCATAGAAGAGGATAATTCCATAAGATATCTAAGACTATAATGTACTGTCTCCCTCTCTGTACTGTCTCCCTTTATCAAAAGCTTTACTTCATACATTAGGCATTATATTGCTTGTCAGTGGTAATTCAAAGTGCTTAGAACATTGCTACCCAAGTAGGGAGTACACGGCCAAAGAAACAAAACAAAATGACTTAAAGATAAATGATTAGCTTTTTCTCTCTCATCCCTCCCACCTGTTTGTAAAATAGGAAACATATTTTAGTCTAAGAGTACATTTAAGGTGAAAAGGTGGGGAAAGCAGAGCTGCGAGTCAGCATCCTTTCCCAAAGTTGGCTTTATCAAAAGCTTTACTTCATACATTAGGCATTATATTGCTTGTCAATGGTAATTCAAAGTGCTTAGAACATTGCTACTCAAGTAGGGAGTACACGGCCAAAGAAACAACACAATTACTTCAAGAGAAATGGTTTATTGCAACCCTTCAGGTGATCTCCTAAAAAAAAAGTCTTTTTATTATTTTTTTAGATCTGATAACCATGAAGGTGAAATGTTTTTTTGGGTTCCTCCACGATATTGGGTTCGATCCCCGGGACCACCCATACGTAGAATGTATGCACACATGACTGTAAGTCGCTTTGGATAAAAGCGTCTGCTAAATGGCATATATTATTATATTATTATTATTATATTTATCTCCTCTTAAGAAGATGTGGTCCTGGTGGAGACTCAGTAAGGACAATAGTTTGTGTTGCTTATGGTCGGTCACTCAGCTGCTTAGTGATCAGTCACTATGGGTTATTAGGAATGTGTAGATCATAGAAATAAAAGTCCTAGAACGATTATATTTCTACGTTGCAGAATGGGGCAAGCTGCAGAACATTAGTAACTAATGGTGCTGATTAGTGTCCATTAGACACAGCCCAGCTAGCAGAGTGTTCTGAGAACCATATGTTTCTTAGAGCTTGGTGAGAGCGTGGTTGTCCTGGTTGTTTTGGATACAACCTTACCACAACATTCTGGGAATGGTGCAGGATAGTTGCTTGGCTTTGGAACATTCTCAGCACATTTAAGGAGCTTGACAAAAAAAAAACAATGTTTTCTTGGTATTTCATGACTTTAACAAAACGTTTCCTAAAAGTGCAAACATGATTAAATGTCATTTCAAATGTCCTCCAATAGTTCAGAGAACGTTAAGAAACAATGTTCCTCTGTGGGAATTTCAGGACTTCAGCATAACGTGTCCCACAGGTTTTATCATGGTTCTATTTAAAGTCATGTTCTCAAATTGTTCCGAGAACATTAAGACAACTTTCCATAAAAACCACAGAAAAGCCTTACTGACTAACATTTTGAGAGAACATTCTAAGAATGTTATTTAGAAATGTATACATTCCCAATTGTCAAATGTTGGGGAATAAGACATTTGAAAGTCTAGGTTTGACAAAATATGTCACCAATTACTGTTCCAAAACTGTAAAGAAAATATTTTTATAAAGTCAGACATTTTACGTAGTGGTGTCGCTCTAAACATGCGCATAATTCCTATAGGAACTCAGCCCTTTTAAAAACACAGGGCTTATGCAACATCATTTTTTGTTTTACATACAAAACAGGACTGATATACATATGAGGAGACAGCTGAAGGCTCTACCTATCCATTGATGTAAATATACACCCTATCTGATTCCCAGTTTGTCCACTAAATAGCAGTAGGAGATCATATGAAGTCTCTTGGCCACTTCATACAAGTTACCTCTGGTTTGGGTAGTGAGACACTGAACTGATTGTCAAGCCTGACATCTTAATGTTACCCTAGAAATCAGGGTTTTAAAGTTATCTGGATGTGCTATCTGTCCCAGACCTGCTGTTTTCAACTCTCTAGAGACAGCAGGAGCGGTAGAGATACTCTCAATGATCGACTATGAAAAGCCAACTGACATTTACTCCTGAGGTTCTGACTTGCTGCACCCTCGTCAACTACTGTAATTATTATTATTTGACCATGCTGGTCATTTGTGAACATTTGAACATCTTGGCCATCTCCACCCGGCACAGCCAGAAGAGGACTTGCCACCCCTCATAGCCTGGTTCCACTCTAGGTTTCTTCCTAGGTTTTGGCCTTTCTAGGGAGTTTTTCCGAGCCACTATGCTTCAACACCTGTATTGCTTGCTGTTTGGGGTTTTAGGCCGGGTTTCTGTACAGCACTTTGAGATATCAGCTGATCTAAGAAGGGCTTTATAAATACATTTGATTTGATTCATTTTTGTTGTTGTTGAAATAAGAAGACAGGAGAGAAAACTTCAAACTTCTGTTCCCATTCACTTTTCCTATTGTAAACGATTGAGATAGATCATGGAGCATGTGGAGGAGGACGCATAGAAGGTAATGTGGATGGGGAAGGAAATGCATTGCTTTACACTGACCATCAGGGTGTACCCTTTCCATGCATACTAAATGACCGACATTGCATACTCTATGAATATGACTATGGCCTTGGGAGAGGAGAGCAGAGGAAACGTATGGCTTCATTCCAACAACCAATGTGAAACCAAAAACATACGTTCACACAACTTCCAAGGAATTAAATATGCTAGCTGAGAGGGCTGTCAGTACGTTGGGAGGCGGGCCATCTCTAGCAGGTGGCCGTGGTTGGAGATGAGACAGCACACTTCCTGGTTGCAGATGTCCATATGTTTTTCCACTGCACACAATCTGTTGTGGTTGTCATGTATAAGTGCTGAAACCAACATCACAAATCCAAAAGTGACTGTGTCTCAGTGGCACCTTAGCAATATGATAGGTTTTATCGCAACCCAAAACCAAGGGAATCAACCATATAACATTACTCACAATGTGTTTCAAATGTCAGTAAGAAGACATCTGTGTGTCTGTTACCATAGGCCTATGTGTAAATGTCAAGAAGCCCCTGCCTGCACCTTCCCTGCCCTCGCTCAGTGCCTTGAAAGATTCATTGTGGCTATTCAGTGACGAATGGAACATGTGTCAGGAAGGACTGTGATTTACACACTGGCTCCGCAGTCAGCCCACAGGCCTAATTACCCAACACAGTGGCTACCATGGGAAGAGTTGCTATTGCTGCCTCTGATACTACAGTTCTGCTGCTGGGGAAGGGGAGATACTGGATAAGGAAAAACTGGAGGAACATACAGAGGAGATGCAAAGCTACAAATTGGCACATAAACAGTTTTGTAGACAGTTTATGTGGTGTAAATGTAAAGGAGATAACAGTTTGATTAATTGCAGTACTGTGTATGATCTACAAATACACTTATTAACACAGTTAACATGATAGTCTAATTGAATTGCAGTCTATTTACATAGATCCATCTAGAGGGAATATCCCGAAATAAAAGTCAATGTTGACTAGTTCAAATGAGAGGGGTGGTGGGGGTTCAGATTGAGGAGTGCCGGGCAACAGACAGGTATCAGTGACAGGGCCAGCCACAGTGGTTCCACAGGTCCAACATGAAGCCAGTCTGTCTCTGTTTGAACCTCAGGACTTGGCCCTTCCCTAATCACCAGCATACTACACCACCTCACACAGGTCAAAGGCTCATTGGCCAATGGCCACACGTTCTATTTCTGGTTTCCCATATGGCTGAAGAATCACATGCAAGTAAGATGCTGCCATATACTTTTTTTTAGTGCTAAATCTGTTTCCCACTCGGCACACCACGTCATTTCAATGTGGATAATTGATCATCAATGTGGATAATTGGGTAATATTTGGTTGAGAAGTTGATCAATAATATTACAACCTATATTCACCCACTCAAAATACACGTAGTTTGTTGAATTTCCAATGCTTTAAAACATCTGAAAGCACAACCAAATTCCAATGAAAAAACAATGTCTTATTTTTGGTTTAGTTGTCATCCAAATGTTTATCACTGTGCTTTCAACCATTTAAAGGCACAGCAAAGATCAAATGGAAATACAATGTCAGATCTTTTTTTTTAAATGTATACAACAAATTAATGTGTTATTACTGTGCTTCATCTAATAGCAGAACCAAATGACCTGGATTGCAGTTGAGATTACATAAAAAGTACATGGAGCAAACAATCAATGCCCTTCGAGATTCTGCACAGATTATTGCAGCAATTACTCTATAATACTCCGTAAACTGGTCATCTATGTATACCCGTCGCAAGACCCACTGGTTGATGTTTATTTATAAAACCCTCTAGGCCTCACTCCCCCCTATCTGAGATACCTACCTAGCCCTCATCATCCACATACAATACCCATTCTGCCAGTCACATTATGCTAAAGGTCCCCAAAGCACACACATCCCTGGGTCGCTTCTCTTCAGTTCGCTGCAGCTGGAACGAGCCTCAAAAAGGACTCAACCTGGACCGTTTTATCTCCATCTATGGGGCTCCCGAGTGGCGCTGCTGTCTAAGGCACTGCTTCTCCGTGCTAGAGATGTCACTAAAGACACCCTGGTTCAAATCCAGTTTGTATCATAACCGGACGTGATTGGGAGTCCCATAGGGCGGTGCACAGTTTGGCCAGCGTAGGCCGTCATTGTAAATAAGAATTTGTTCTTAACTGGCTTGCCTAGTTAAATAAAAAATCAAATTCATTCAAAGACTCGATCATGGACACTCTTACTGACAGTTGTGGCTGCTTTGTGTGATGTGCTGTTGTCTCTACATTCTTGCCCTTTGTGCTGTTGTCTGTGCCCAATAATGTTTGTACCATGTTTTGTGCTGCTGCCATGTTGTGTTGCTACCATGTTGTTGTCATGATGTGTTTTCATGTGTTGCTTCCATGCTGCTGTTGTCTTAGGTCTCTCTGTATGTAGTGTTGTGGTGTCCCTCTTGTCATGATGTGTGTTTTGTCCGATATTTTTTTATTCCAGCCCTCGCCCCCACAGGAGGCCTTTTTGCCATTTGGTAGGCCGTCATTATAAATGAGAATTTGTTCTTAACTGACTTTCCTCGTTAAATAACCTTTTAAACAAATAAAAACTACATCTGAAGATCTTCACAGACCTGCAACCGATGCTATTTTTAACATGCAGGCTTTGATTAAGAAGCAATGTATACAGTAGTTACAGTAACCTTGAAATGTTGTCATGGATGTGTTACTCATGTTAAGGTTTAATGTTACGTTAGTTTGTAAGATAGCCTTAACTTTAGGTTATTTATTGTATTGCAAAAGTAATATTGAATTGTATGGTTGACAACACAGCCAACTATCAACATTCAAATGAGCTTGGATAGATCCATCTGTGCCACCGGCTTAATCCCATTCTTTAACTTTTCTTTTTGGTTTTATTTGTGGTTGAGTTTTCTTTTTGGTTGAGGAGCTGTGAATCCAACATATGATTTGTTACCTTGTCGACTAAATCAGTTGCACAGTTGAAACTTTCCAAGCAGAAGATAAAATTGGACTTTTTTCCAATCCAATGTATTTTCAACATAGACTCCATGTCACATTACGTCGGCCAATTACGTTGAAATAACTTTGATTCAACCGGTTTTTGCCCAGTGGGTTATCTGCATTAGTATGTGTGAGTGAAAGTGAGGCTGTATGAAGATGTAACCACAGCTAGATTGTCATCGCCCACGTGTTCTATTTTGAGGCATGGCAGTAGTTTGTAATTTCAGACTAAATGCTACTTTTCAGCGTTGAACGTTTAAGGAACTTAATAGACTGGGAAACATTCAGTTCATATCTAAGACCATGACATTTACTGCTGTACTCCTACTGTATGTTTCAGATTTATGGAAGAAACTAGTCAAAGTTACAGTAGTATTTCATATATATTTATTTGCAATGTTTTTAGATAAAAAAACAACAACATATTTTGTTAAATGGATTCTTAACACCTTATGGCCCATTTTGGATATACTGAATCACATCTCCATTTTAAAGATGAAAGGTCAAATCAAATCTAAGGTTATTTGTCACGTACACAGGATACAGCAGTTATAAACAGTACAGTGAAATGCCTGCTTGTAAGCTCTTACTCAACAATACAATACTACTAAGTCATATAAATAAAATACACACAAGAAATCAAATACAATAAAACAGGTACACATGAAAATATACACTAATTTTGTTTTTTGTTGGTGTTCAGTCGTGTAGTGACACTGTCACCTGTTTAGTGACCTGTTGGACTTATGGTTGTCCCCTTCCCTCTTCACTCTCCCAGCCACGTGTCCCAAAGCAGCTCCCTGGAGGAGGTTCGTCTGGACGGGGACAAGTTTGTACCTCCAGCCCCCCGCAAGGTGGAGATGAGACGAGATCCAGTCCTGGGCTTTGGCTTTGTGGCAGGCAGTGAGAAACCTGTGGTGGTCCGGTCAGTCACACCAGGTAAACATACCAGCCCACCTGTAAACCAATCATGTCACCATTAATAACCACAGCTTCACACATAGCCATTATCAACAGGAAGTAAGATGTATTACTGTATATCCAATAGTGACCAGATGACAAAAGATGGCGACCAATCGGTGATGATAACCAATGAAAGACCACATTTGATTTATAAACTATGCACTTCAGGGTACTTGATATATTAGCCAACCTTACGCCTGAAGAGTACAATGAATCCAGAAAACAAAGAAGAATTACTAGCTAGAAACTTTGTAATTGGTACCACTCCCCTGTGGTTCCCTGTGTCTTGGTAGGAGGTCCCTCTGAGGGCAGACTGACCCCAGGAGACGAGATCATCATGATTAACGATGAGCCGGTTAGCTCCGCCCCCAGGGAGAGGGTCATCGACCTCGTCAGGTACAGGAACTCAATGTCTCTAACATACGTACAGTATCTCTGCTGAGTTTACATGGGATTTGTGTATGCACAGGAAGTCATTTGGACATTTCTTTCCTGAAACATTGTAATGTCAAGCTGTTTGTGCCTTGCCTTGCTGAGTCATTTCCATGACTCGTGAGTCATAACAATAGACAGTAAATGTCTATATGAATGAGACCCCTGTTCTAACTGGTTAACTAACTATAAACAAATAAAAAAAACATGCAGTGAAGGATAATGCCCTATGTATAGATTCAATGTCAATGCCAGAAATACCCAGATAGTGTGGGGTAATGGGGTAGAGTATTTTGCCCACGTTTGCACCATGCGGGTCCAACTATATACCCGTGTGAATTATTTCTGTCTTACTACATGCTTGACTCAGGTGAGTGAGTCGAACGGCAGAACGGCCGAACGGCCATATGACCTACATTCTGTGGACTGTGGAGTGAGTCTGTACAGTAGATTAGTGCAGTGAAATATGTCCATAAGGAGTCCAGTCCATCACTGCTCCCCTGGCCTTGAGTCAGTGTGCTGGGCTCCATCTCAGCAGTAAACTACTGTTTCATTACAGGAGTAACAGCTAGGCTTGAGGCATGGCTAGAATAGATTGCTCATGTTGTTAGACCTTCTTCATGGGCTCACTTCAGCAGTCAGAATCTGCTCACTGCATAGGAGAAACAATGCCTGACTCAGGCCTGATTAATCGACTTCCGCTGTACATGAATATGACTTATTTCCCTTTTTAATCTACAGTTTAATGATGTTTTTGTTGACTTGTTTGCGTTGTGTTCCTTCTCTGTAGGAGCTGCAAGGAATCCATTGTTTTGACAGTGGTTCAACCGTACCCAGTAAGTATCAATCGTCCCATCTTTAAAGGTTTCCATTGATAAAATTCAGAGCGAACTTCTGGGATATGAAGTTCAATGGACTGTGTGTCTGTTGACTCGGTGAATCCAAGACAATCCGAGACGTAAAAAGGTGGCCATATGTCTCTGCTGGCGTCAAAACGGAGAGGTAACTGCTTAGTGTTCGCCTGGCTAACTCACAGGGATTTCAGTCCAAACACTGAATACTGAAAGTTGTCCAAGTCCTCTCATGGTAGCAACAATCCCTAGCACGAGACCCCAGATGAACCTCAACCTGCCACATTGACAGCTGTTAGCACCAGGGGAGGACCATATGAGGATGGATAGAATGCCACAATAACAGCTACTGTGAATGTAGGTGATATTATGATTCATAAAATAGGTCAATGAGATGGATTTGTGCCGTCACTACCAAAATAGACAATGACTTGTATATCAAATAATCGGAATATCACCATGTAAGTTCGAACTCTGGCAGAAATCATTCTGTGTTGTATCCTAGCTTTGGGTAGCATATTTCAGACTTCCACTCAACAATGGTTTATATATGACAAAAGCAGCAATTACGTCCAGAAAGACCGCACAGAACCTGTAAAACATATTACATTTCATATTTTCACACACACCTCTGAAAATTATATGATTTGAGCATTCATTTCTTCTAATGATATTTTCCTGTATGAAGACTGTCTCAAGGGAAATAGCCTGATGTGTTATTCTACTGGAAAGGGCCTCAACTTGAGAAGAAGTTCATCTTGAAAATTTCTTCGGTTTCCAGAAAAAAACAGATCGAGAGAGCTCCAGAATCCCATAAGATGCATGCAAAACCGGCTCTTCTAACTCAAACTTGAATTGTTCTCACTTATCAGACATAGCTGTGCTGTGACTCAATAACACAGACACCAGTGGGGGTGTCCTTCCACTACACACCCTTACAGCATCTCTATTCCTATCAATGTATTACAATATGAGGAATTGAATGAAAACACTAGTGTTAATGGTAGTGGGATGAGGATGAGGATGGGATAGTGTAAATGGAACGTTATTCTTCTACCGCCATGGGGGAATGGCTGATTGGTTGTGGCTTCTCTGAAGGGGTGGTCCTGTTGCCAACTGTGTTTTTTATTCAACCCCCCCCCCCCCCCCCCAGTCTCCCAAATCTGCGTTCATCAGTGCAGCCAAGAAGGCCAAGTTAAAGTCTAATCCAGTGAAAGTCCGCTTTGCAGAAGAGGTCATCATTAATGGACAGGTCCCAGTAAGTACAACAGTAGTGTTCTACAACACTACATCAATCACACTCTGTTTCATATTATTGTATACCAAAGTTTTCCAAAAGGTAAAAGTATGCACCTATGACATTGAATCTTCTAATATTGCAACATATGTTGGACTGTTGAACTGTATTGGATGCCAGTCGTGTTCTTCTTTCCATTGCCATTACCTGCCATTACACATTGCTTTCTCATTATATTAAAAAAATATGTTTTGGTGCAGTGAAATCTGTTGTTTTACATGGTCAGCCATAGTAGTGCAACACCCTTGGAGCAAATTGGGGCTAAGTACCTTGCTCAAAGGCACATTGACAGATTTTTCACCTTTATCAGCTTTGGTATTTGAACCCTCAACCATTGGGTTGCTGGCCCAACCCACAAACCGCTAGGCTACCTGCCACTATGTACCCCTCTAAACACTTACTGTGACCATTTAACAGTGTAGCGGAGCCTACCGATCAATTAAAAGGCTGCAATTATCACCATTTTCTTCTCATTTACAGGAATCTGTGAAGGACAACTCTCTACTCTTCATGCCAAATGTTCTGAAGGTGTACCTGGAGAATGGACAGACCAAATCCTTCAAGTTTGACAGTAACACATCCATTAAGGTGCAGCAATACACCCTGCCCTTCATTAAGACATCTTAATGGGGACATTGATTTAAAAAATATATATTTTTCAATTTAACCTTACATCACTCATAGACCACTTACAGAATAGTGTATTTCTTTGATCACTGTGGCATACTGTATTATCTTTACTTATGATTCAGCAAGTATCCAAATGTGCGTTGCACACAGCAACTCCCACAAAGGCAAGTGAGCTGTAACTTCATTTAAGTGCATGAAGAAGTAGGCCAGCACTTTTTTCTCGTGGTGTTGCTACACAAAACATCTCCAAAGTGTTCTGTTTAATCTGTGTCATTTTATGTAATGCAGCTGACATTTAACGTCAAGTTGCGCACTGTATATTTGTGATTATGAATATGAAAAATCCTACATTTTTAACAGGTTTTATTGAGAGTAGTTTTTCTTTTTTTCCATAATCTTTCTAGGATATGCAGTATTCAACAATCAAATTGTTTGCTTAAGAACGTATACATTCGTAGCTACACCTACAGTATCTGTCATGCAAACGAGTGCTTCACACAGCTCCTCTCCTCTCTTCACACCTCAGTCCCTCACACGGTGGTCCCCTATGCTGCAGTCCTGCTGTGCACGTTCCTGGCACACGCCATATTAATAATGAATGTCTCTTCTGTCTGTGTGAAAGGATGTCATCTTGACCCTGCAAGAGAAGCTCTCCGTTAAGAGTATTGAACACTTCTCGCTGATGCTGGAGCACAGGAACGAGGGCTCGGCCAGCAAACTCATGATCCTCCACGAGCAGGAGATGTTAACTCAGGTGAGACGTTGTGGGGTTATCTACAGTGGGGTGAGCAGCCTCACACCCGGGTAGACGACAGATAGACAATATTAGGGCCTCATTCAGTTACTGTTACAGTGCCTTCAAATATGACCCACGTTCGTTCATAGCAAGTGGGGATTGGGTGGTGGTGGGCATGTGATTAAATGATTGTGTGTGAACAGACTGAGTGTAGGGTAACGTAGAGCACAATGCAGACCCTCCATAAGACTGTAGATAGAAATGATCATAATGGGTCTGGAATATTGTTTTACACCTTTTGCCCATTGTTGTTTTATGTATTTGATTATTATCATTGTGGTTTATACATTTTTTGTAACATTGATGTTGTTTCTGTATGCATACAAATGAGGGTATATATTTTACCACTATTTTGTATGTTTGTGATTATTATTATTTTTTCCCGTGCTTTTTAATCCATTATTCATTATTCATGACATCTCATCACTAAATGTTAATTCCGTGTCCTCGCCTGTTGTCCTAGGTGACACAGAGACCAGGGGCACATAAGATGAAATGCTTCTTCCGCATCAGCTTTGTCCCAAAGGACCCCGTTGACCTGCTCAGGAGAGATGCAGTAGCGTTTGAATACCTCTATGTTCAGGTGATTCACAGCACATGGAAGACAACACTGCCTGATTAACAAATTATTTTGTTGATTGTGTAATCAACATTTTTGTATGATATTCATTGATAAGCATTTGGTAAGATTTCATATAGAAACATTAGCTCAGAAAAATGTAAATTACCTAGTGCTGACTTGGAGCCCAACACACTAACTGCATTATGGTCAGTAACGATAGTCCAACCAGTTTACACTTCTCTCTTCCTCTCCTCTCCTCTCCTTTCCTCCTCTCTTCATTCAGAGCTGCAATGACGTGGTGCTGGAGCGATTTGGGTCAGAGCTGAAATACGACACGGCCCTGCGTCTGGCTGCCCTGCAGATGTACATCCTCACCATCAACACCAAGCAGTCACAGAAAGTCTCGCTCAAATACATTGAGTGAGTGGCTCTTGTGTTTTCTCTGTAGCTCACTCAGTAAGTCTCGAATGGCGCTTGCAACGCTAGAATAGTAGGATCGATTCCCGGGACCACCAATAGGCTACATGACATGTATGCGTGCAAGTTGCTTTGGATAAAAGCGTCTGCTAAATGGCGTATAATATACCACTGCTGCACCACCACCAAGTCAGTATGGATCAGGTCCAATGTCTCGTCTGGTCCCCTAAAGTTCACACATGGCCCTGCATCTTCTCACATGTTCAATCTGGCAGTACATTGTCATGAGGGCTAATCTGAAAAGAACAAACCGCATCCACGTCAGATTAACTAACGACATCCACGCCAGATTAACTAACGACATCCACGTCAGATTAACTAACGACATCCACGTCAGATTAACTAACGACATCCACGTCCGATTAACTAACGACATCCACGTCCGATTAACTAACGACATCCACGTCCGATTAACTAACGACATCCACATCAGATTAACTAAAGACGTATTCTGCTGTTCTATCATATTGTACATAAAACGTATGTCACCAGTGTTTCTTGCTCTACAGGAAGGAGTGGGGTTTGGCACTGTTTCTCCCTCCTGCAGTACTGTCCAGCATGAAAGAGAAGAACATCAAGAAAGCTCTAACACACATTCTCAAAACCAACCAGAATCTGGTACCTCCTGGAAAAAAGGTACCTCTATTCTCTCTCCTGTATCATGCATTGTCATCCTCTCGTAAATTTCCCCACTGTTAGATAATGTAACGCGTCAATGTGACTAATCACAGCGCCAGTTTCATTGTAAAAGAAATCCCCTGTGCACATTCGTATTGTCAATAGCCTAAATTGCTTGTGTTCTCTTTCAGCTGTCAGCATTACAGGCCAAGGTCCACTATCTGAAGTATCTCAGTGACCTGCGACTGTACGGAGGACGGGTTTTTAAATCTATACTGCTGGTAAATAGCTACCTCTCTTTTTTCTGAGCTCAAACTATTTGAATAACAAGACACAAAAACATCAGAATATCATATCTCATTTAACGAGTTCATGTGTACTGTGTTTCAATTGTTTCCCCTCTGCTCAATGCCCCCAGCAAGGAGAGAAGCACACAGAGGTAACCCTACTAGTGGGTCCCAGGTATGGCATCAGTCATGTGATCAACACCAAGACTAGCCTGGTGGCGCTGCTGGCCGACTTCAGCCACGTCAACCGCATCGAGATGTACACAGAGGACGAGAAGAACGTCAGGGTCGAGCTACATGTTCTGGATGTCAAGGTGAAATCAAACACATCTTCAAGAGGGACTGAATGCGACATGATCCTGACGATCAATGCAATGAGTTGACATCTAGCCTGATTTAATGAGCTATATAATAGAATTTTCAGCAATAACATTATACAAGGAAATGAATGATCGATGAGGACATTGTGTCAATGTGTTAATGTGTCCGTTGTCATCCACTTGTCTCCCTATTCTCCAGCCCATCACTCTGCTAATGGAGTCCACTGACGCAATGAATCTGGCCTGTTTGACTGCTGGATACTACAGACTACTAGTGGACTCTCGCCGTTCCATCTTCAACATGGCAAAAACAGGGAATGCAGACACCGGTGAGTCTAGACTCTACACAGTTCCGTTGTTTTCAAAAGCCAACAATACTGTATGTTGATACATTAGCATCACTGATATCATAGAAACGGGATTATCAACTGCTCTTTGGTTCCTTCTCAGGCCATGACTGCAGAGTAAAGCAGAACTATCAGGCTATAGAGTGGGCGTACAGCACCTCCTTTAGAGGGTGTGAGGAGCACCAGCACCACAACAACCAGCGCTGTACATCCAGGGAGCCCTCCTCTAACAGAGACTCAGACTGCGTGGACCACGGGAGGAGTGAGAGTGACATGTCCCCCGTCTATATCACTGAGATCCAGCAGCCACCCCAGAACAACATGGCAGAGAGGGTAGATACCAGAGGGGGGACCAGAGGCCCAACACACCCCCAGCCCTACCTCTGTGCCTCCAGACCCAAAGCCCAGGACTCCCCCCGCAGTGCCAAGGTCTCCTTCATCTTCGGGGATCCACCGTTAGACAGTGTGAACCCCCAGAACCTTGGCTACCAGAGGCTGATGGACGACGTCCCAGAGGTACTACACGACCACAGCCCCATGTATACGCGACTAGAGGAGGACTACAAGAGCAAGGATCCCATGGAGGGCTATCCGTACGGCGCCAAAATCTTCGGCAACACCGAGTGCATTGAGGAGCCGCTGCTGCACGACATCTGCTACGCCGACACCACGGACGCCGACGAGGACGAGGATGACATCAGCTGCGAGGAGGACATGGGGCTGATGGGGGATCTGGACAAGGCCACATTCCTCTCACTCTCGGGGTCCAGCGATGACATCATCGACCTGACCTCGCTGCCCCCGCCGCCAGAGGGTAAAGACGAGGAGGATAACGAGGATGTATTGCTTCACTCCCTCAACCTGGCCATCGCAGCCCCGCCCCCAGGCTTTAGGGACAGCTTTGATGAGGATGAGCAGCACGGTGGGGCCCAAGGGCATGTCAGAAAGGGCCAGGGGACTCGTGACGATATCCCTGTATCCCTCATAGACTCAGTCCCCACACAGGGGGAGGAGGGCCCAGAGGTGGAGGGGGCCCTGGACGATGCTGTGGTGTCCACCTTACAGGCACTGGAGGCCCTTGCGGCTTCTGAGGAGCAGAGCCCACACCCACAGTCAGAAAATAGCACAGGTTCTTCTTCTTACACTATTGTAACGTTTATTCATTAACACCATGTGGATGTTCCAGCCATTAACTTTTACATTTGTTGTTGTTGATTTTTCAATAAAAAAACATTTTGTTCTATGTTTCCATTTAGTGTGTGCATTGTTTCATTCGTTTTGAACATATAAAATGTCCTGTATTTCACTCATTTTTGGTTCCAGTCCTTTTGTTGTTGTTTTTTTGTTTTATTTATTTAGTATCATTTATGATAAGCCGCACAAATGCGTTTCAACTCACAGCTTTCATACTCTTTGTACCAATGAATTGTGTGCTTTTTTATAATATTTCTAAGATGCCTCAGGTAAAATGTGTTAATAAAATGTCTGTCTCTCTGTGGCACACAGGTGTAGAAATATCAAGGGCCTTTAGCCCCGAGTCCTCATCGGACTCTGGCAACGAGACTAACTCCTCAGAGATGACGGAGAGTTCAGAGCTGGTCGCTGCCCAGAAACTCTCTGAAACCCATTTGAGACTGTATGTTGCCACTGCGGAGGGCTACCACACTCTGACTGAGGAGAAAACAAAGTTTCCCATAACACCTTGTGAAGGAAAGATAGCCCTGGCCAGACAGCAGAACCCTCAGGAGACCTGGGAAGGGGGGGAGGAGGAGGAGGGGGCCAAGTCCTCAGCTGTGTCCTCCACCCAGATCCTCCACTCAGATGGGGGAGAGATGGAGCCAGAGACCATGGAGACCAAGTCCCTCACCGACTATTTCAACAAACTGCACAGGGGCTCTGTGATGAGAAAGCAGCCAGGGAAGCTGAGTGACACGGAAGACAGGATTCAGGGATATAACGATGACTCAACAGAAAAACGACACAGCAACATCCAGAATTCAAATAGAGGGGACCCACCCAAATATAATTCAGACCCACCCAAATATAATGCTATTCTAAGGGAACCTCCATACATGAACCAATTCGAATTGGGGCGAACACCCTATCCGTATCGAGAGAAGCCCCCAAGATATCACCGGCCTCCTGAAAACAAAATGGCGGACAATCTTTCCCCAGATTGTGTGATTGATTCACAAGCCTCGCACTCGGATAGGGGAACAATTAAGGGAGACAAGCAGGACTCAAATGAGAGAAGCCTGCAGTTAGACTCTCATTCCCGCTCCCCCGCCAAAGTCCCCCACAGTACTGAGGAAGCCAATTTACCCAGCAGCGACCCACAGCAGCAGCAGACGAGGGTTCCCTCGGCCGAGCAGGATGTCACACGGTTACACGAGTATCACCTGAGTAAGCGCATGTCATTGTTACAGGGCAGTGAGGGCGTCCACTCCCTCCAGAGCTCCCAGTGCTCCTCCATAGATGCTGGCTGCAGTTCAGGAAGCAGTAGCTGTGCCACTCCCATGGACTCTCCCCTCTGCACCGGGGAAAATATGCATCTGCTCTCAGAATCTTCCCTCAAGGGGTTGGGCTATATTAGTGGGGAGGAGAAGGCCTATGGCACCCAAGGCCAGGGGACACAGCAGGGCAAGGCTAGACATCAGACCATAGATCCCACCCTGCTGAGGAAGATCCACGCAGCCACCAGTGCCGAGCCTGGATTCGGTACCAAACGAGGAGATGGCTGCCACCGGGTGCCTATGATAAAAGAAACCACAGGTACAACTAAATAGAGCGGTCTTTTCCTTTGATGTCTGTGCGCTTAAATGATAAACACAATTCCAGGAGCACATTGAGGCTGTTGATAAATTATTCACTAGCTGGGGATTAGGATATGCATCATGGTGTCAGAGTAGCATTATCCATTCAGACAGAAGACAATAACAAGCATGTCACTAGCTAAGGACATGCAACAGTGCATACATGTGTAAAGGATGTGATTGGTAGAAGAAATACTGCTGTGTACTGGTTCATTATGTAACACTTGCTGCACAGAGATCTGATAAAAGTGCTAAAATGCACCTTTATTCTATTTTACCCCACTCTCTGTTATGAAAGGACAATTAGAGCAACATTTTACTAAAAAGTCCTCTAATGAAAACAGTAAAAGGTTAGAGATCAAAGCAATGCACCATGTTGTCAGGGAGATGCTTAACGATTCTATTTGATTTTCTGCTCCCCCTAGTGTAGCTTGCACCCAGCTCAAGACGGCTGCAGGGGAAGACTCCTCCTCTGCTCTCTCCAACGAGGTCAACGCCGCCGCCACCACCACCTCACCACCATCATTAACCAGTAGCAGCAGCACAGAGTCCAGTGTGCCCAGTGCCACAAAGCAGCAGGGGTGCCCCTGCACTGAGCCCATCCCATGCCGTGCCCAGGCTTTCCCTTCAAGCTTACACCCATGTGACCCTATCACAGGCAGCCTCAGGAAGCCACCGCATCAAAGGGGTCAGATGCTGAGAAGGAGCTGGAGCAGCATCACGCCGGGCTCCAGGAGCCTCGAAGAACTGTTGGAGAAAACCAAAGCCACGCTGAGTGGGAGGAGTGCCCAGAGAGTCCAGTCACCCGACGACCCCTCCAAGCCACAGAGGAGATTTGCTTTTTCCAAGACACTTTCCAAGAGCTTGTCCTTGTCCCAGGGATCAGTATGGTCTGTTAGATCAGTTAGCTCTCAGTCCTCTGGCAGGAAGCTCTTCAGAGGCGCCTCTATCATGCTGCCAGCGTCATTGGATGCCAAGCAGCTCCAAGCTGTGCCACTACCCAGACTGGACAGCAGCACCTGGATGAGGTGCCATGGGCCCTTCACACACTGCTTCCCCAAGAGGAAGACCAACACTGATGATGACGATGACGATGAAGTCGGAGGTGGAGCAGGAGAAAGCCCCACCTCCCAGCCATTCTCTGGGGGTCAGAAGGCACAGTCACTCCCTACCAGCCCCAGAGTTGACGCAAAGAACACAGTCTCTTTGTACGCCTCTGGATCTGAACCCCCCGCTGTGGCTGAACAGCTCAACATGGCCAGTGGTGTGACTGTGAGCAGCATGAGCCTGGGAGCGAAGCTGAGCCGTGTCAACTTACTGAAGGGAAAGACCTACACCCTCCCCCAGGGGTTCTCAGATGCACAGAGAGATGCCCTGGATATGATGTGTCTGGTGCGCTCCGGTGTATGCCAGGGTGGTGGCCAGAGGTCAGAGGTCAGTGAGTCCGACCTGTGGAGGTTCAGTCAGCTGCTCTCCATGGAGGCCCTAGAGCTGGGCAGCGCCTGCAATCACATGGCCCTGGTGCAAGGCAGCCCCCAGGACACCCTGCTCTCCCTGACTCACAGTTTCCACACGGTCTGTTGCTTAACACAGGCCTGCATGTCACTGGTGGAGGGCTTGAGCCCTGAGAGCCGGCAGCGCGAAGTGGTAGCAAAGGTAGACGAGGTCGTCATGAACTATGTGTGTCTGCTCCAGGCTGCTGAAACGGCTTTGGATAGTTCCCCCAATGACCAAAGTGTGAATGCATTGACACGTCACTCCACCACCATGTGTGCTATCGTCAACAGACTGAGTCACTCACTGACAACACTCTACAAGTAAACATAACACGGTTATGATTAGCGATTTCAAAGCCATACATAAGAGATGTGGGTTTATTCGACCCAAGCCAATGTGAACTGCTGTGACAAAACCTTGCCTTGTGTATATTTTGTTTGATATGTAAAGTCAAATAAACTCTATTAATCATGATGACACTTTTAAAGGTGGTTATATTCAGGCCTCTGAGAAGAAGAACATGTTCCTAAGGGTATATAAACTGATATTACTTGATAAGTATACTTTTACAAATTGATAATCACCTTTTGGGGTGTAATGTGTAGATGAACAACTATTAATTCTGTATTTATTTGTATGAATTATTATGTTACACATGATACATATTATGTGACAAAGAGCTTCAGACAAATCACTGCGCAAGACAAGAAATAAAAATTATATGATACAGTCCATTATGACGTTGATATTTTTCATTTGCTGAAACCGACATAGTTTATGAATCTTTGCACATGTTCACTGAGTACTTTCCTCTTATTTTTGTCAGCACTACTATAACATATTAAAAGTAAAAAATGTTGCAACCTGAAGTTGATTATTGTCTCCTTTATTATTCTCATAACAATTGTTATACAAAGTAAAGGTCCATTTCAATTATCAATTAAAAAACATTATTGTTCTCTAAAGCCAGGTAATGTTCTGCTTACAGTGAGTGGGGCTTTCTCCAGCTTTCTCTAAAAACCTATTTGTCACACAAATTGCATAATTTATACCAAAAACTCTCCTGGACCATGTTTGGTTGTATTAAATCATGTTTGATTATTTACTGTTTTACCATTTACTAAGTCCAGGGTGATGATCATGCATTTTGCATTAATGATGATGGACTGTCTAAGTTCGAAGGCCGGAGAGTGTGTCTGCATAATGTATAATCTGCAGAGTAACGTTGCTTGAAGGCACAGGCTGTACAGTTTATCGCCACAGCTACTAGCTAACGTCCCAGCTGTCCTGTGTTTCTCCGAACTGAGGTTTCACTTTTATTTAAAGAGAAGAAGTGGCATGTATTTATGTATGCCAAGGAAAGCCAGGCTTCTCCCCGCCCCCCCCCCCAAATTGCAACAAAAAATATACTAAACAATTGTTGTTTCATGTCTCTGTGCTTTCTTAAATGTCCTTCAATTCGCAAGAGGCTGAATGTATCTCACCGGAGAAAGCATCCGAGCGAAGGAAACAGCGCCCCTCTATCTCAGTATATGTGTTGCCCATCTATCTGATGCTGTCTGATCAAAAAGAGTGTGATCTTGTTGCCGCCCATAACATTGAATGCAAGGGAAGCCAGTGAGCATTTGGCCTCCCTTGAAAATAATAATAAAAAATAATAGCCAAACTGAGTGAGCTCAAAAGTGAAGGGTCCTGGCGCGCACAAAAAAAAAGTGTCAAAGGAAGCCAGATTGGATATGGCTACACACCTATCACATCACATCAGATGCCAAACGCCATTGACAGAAAAATTGTTGCATCTCGTTGTGTTGGTGTCCTCCGGTGGCTAGCTAGCAATTTCCTAAATTAGCCATAGATAGAAATAAGGATTTGGACTTGTGGTTTTACATAATTCTCCATACTGGTCAATGATTATAACAGCGCTTCTATACCAACCATAAATACATACATAGTGCTCCTGGCCTGAGAGGATGGAAGTTCAACATATAGCTAGATATAGTAGGCTAATGTTAATTAATTGGCCTGGCTTTCGTTGCCCATGAAAATAAATTAGGCTAGCAAGCAAACATTTTACTGTTAGCCAGGTAGCCTAAAAGTGTGTACTGTATGACAGAGTCATAGACAATTGAAATCAAATTGTATTAGTCACATGCGCCGAATACAACATTTGTAGATCTTACAGTGAAATGCTTACTTACGAGCCCTTAACCAACAATGCAGTTTAAAGAAATATGGATAATAATAAGGAATAAAAGTAACAAGTAACTAAAGACAGCAGTAAAAAACAATAGCGAGACTATATACAGGGGGGTACCGGTACAGAGTCAATGTGGAGACTATATACAGGGGGGTACCGGTACAGAGTCAATGTGGAGACTATAAACAGGGGGGTACCAGTAGAGAGTCAATGTAGAGACTATATACAGGGGGGTACCGGTAGAGAGTCCATGTGGAGACTAAATACAGGGGGGTACCGGTAGAGAGTCAATGTGGAGACTATATACAGGGGGGTACCGGTAGAGAGTCAATGTGGAGACTATATACAGAGGGGTACCGGTAGAGAGTCAATGTGGAGACTATATACAGAGGGGTACCGGTAGAGAGTCCAT
Organism: Oncorhynchus gorbuscha; assembly: GCF_021184085.1. NCBI lineage: Eukaryota > Metazoa > Chordata > Actinopteri > Salmoniformes > Salmonidae > Oncorhynchus > Oncorhynchus gorbuscha. The sequence goes on from NC_060173.1 coordinate 81,943,124, forward strand.
GTGGAGACTAAATACAGGGGTACCGGTAGAGAGTCAATGTGAGACTATATACAGAGGGGTACCGGTAGAGAGTCCATGTGGAGACTAAATACAGGGGGGTACCGGTAGAGAGTCAATGTGGAGACTATATACAGAGGGGTACCGGTAGAGAGTCCATGTGGAGACTAAATACAGGGGGGTACCGGTAGAGAGTCAATGTGGAGACTATATACAGGGGGGTACTGGTAGAGAGTCCATGTGGAGACTAAAAACCTTCAGTATGTTGTTGTTGATGTAGAGCTCAGTACATTTGTCTGGCAGTTGTCTAAAGACTTGCTGAGGAAGGGAGTTGAGGTTGTTGTGAGAGATGTCTAGGACCCTCAGATTAACCCGTTTACGAAAGTAGTTGATGTACTGTATATAGTATCTTATCCCTCCACAGCATATCTAAACTGTTACCTTTGAATTCTAACTTCTTCAGAAAAGTGTTTTCCAGCTCTGTGTTGGTGGAGGTGGAAATGTTATTGTAGTTCATGAGTAATATCTTCAGATTGGTCAAATTGTTGGTGAAATTCAGCATATGAGTGAAACCCTCAGACTCAAAGTAATGGTTGTTGTGGCTTATGTCTCACATAACTAAACTTCTCAGTTCCTGAAATGCTGAGGAATAGAAAAGGTTGAGACAGTTAGATGAGAAGTCAAGATACTTTAAGTTAGTGAGATAAGTGAACTCGGAACCATTTAGACTTCGGCTCATCGAATTTCCATAGAGATTTAGGCATCTAATGTTAGCAAGGTTCAAGAATCTGGAGTGAAGGAAGAATATGTTATTCCTGCTGATATCCATTTTTTTCCCAAACTGGCTGCACAGTTATTAACGAATTAATTCAGTGTCCCAGCCTCCTTGTCCTACTATTTGCAGGTGCATGCATACTCATCATATCTAAACCAATTAATCTCTCTCACTTCTCCTTTGTGGTAGTGCTCAGCATCTGACATTGGGGAGCCATTTAAGGATTACCCTCCAGAAAAATCAACAGAATTACCACTTTGAGAAGGGGCCGATATGTTATTGTCTAATGAATTGATTATTTGGAAGCTTTTGAGCTCCATTAGAGTGCTGAGGTTGGTCATTTTGATGAAGTTGGTGCCCAGGTCAATGACCTTGAGGTTTTTTAGAGGAATCAGTGGCCTGATGTCTGCATGGGTCAGTTGTTTGAAGATAAATCCCCTGAGGGTGAATACTTTCAGGGATTTCAGGAAGGAGAATGAGTGATTCGGGTTCAGAGTAGCTGGTTACTTCGGCAACTCGTAGTTAAAAGACAGGTCCAATTATTTGAGGTTGGTTAGAGCTCGTGGGAAGTTAGCATTTGCTATTTATCTAGCTAAAACATTGGTTGAGATATAAAGTACTCGCAGCTCTGTACAGTTCTGAAACCACGCCATAAGTACAGTCGTGGCCAAAATTTTTGAGAATGGCACAAATATTAATTTCCACAAAGTTTGCTGCGTCAGTGTCTTTAGATATTTTTGTCAGATATTACTATGGAATACTGAAGTATAATTACAAGCATTTCATAAGTGTCGAAGGCTTCTATTGACAATTACATGAAGTTTTGACCCTTCTTTTTCAAGACCTCTGCAATCTGCCCTAGCATGTTGTCAATTAACTTCTGGGCCACATCTTGACTGATGGCAACCCATTCATGCATTATCAATGCTTGGAGTTTGTCAAAATTTGTGTGTTTTTGTTTGTCCACCCGCCTCTTGAGGATTGAAGTTCTCAATGGGATTAAGGTCTGGGGAGTTTCCTGGCCATGGACCCAAAGTATTGATGTTTTGTTCCCCGAGCCACTTAGTTATCACTTTTGCCTTATGGCAAGGTGCTCCATCGTGCTCAAAAAGGCATTGTTCGTCACCAAACTGTTCCTGGATGGTTGGGAGAAGTTGCTCTCGGAGGATGTGTTGGTACCATTCTTTATTCATGGCTGTGTTCTAAGGCAAAAATTGTGAGTGAGTAAGCTCCCTTGGCTGGGAAGCAACCCCACACATGAATGGTCTCAGGATGCTTTACTGTTGGCATGACACAGAACCGATGGTAGCGCTCACCTTGTCTTCTCCAGACAAGCTTTTTTTCCGGATGCCCCAAACAATCGGAAAGGGGATTCATCAGAGAAAATGACTTTACCCCAGTCCTCAGCAGTCAAATCCCTGTACCTTTTGCAGAATATTAGTCTGTCCCTGAAGTTTTTCCTGGAGAGAAGTGGCTTCTTTGTTGCCCTTCTTGACACCAGGCCATCCTCCAAAAGTCTTTGCCTCACTGTGCTTGCAGATGCACTCACACCTGCCTGCTGCCATTCCTGAGTAAGTTCTGTACTGGTGGTGCCCCGATCCCGCAGCTGAATCAACTTTAGGAGACGGTCCAGACGCTTGCTGGACTTTCTTGGGCGCCCTGAAGCCTTCTTCACAACAATTGAACCGCTCTCCTTGAAGTTCTTGAGGATTCAATAAATGGTTGATTTAGGTGGAATCTTACTAGCAGCAATATCAAATCAAATCAAAATCAAATCAAATTTATTTATATAGCCCTTCGTACATCAGCTGATATCTCAAAGTGCTGTACAGAAACCCAGCCTAAAACCCCAAACAGCAAACAATGCAGGTGTAAAAGCACGGTGGCTAAGAAAAACTCCCTAGAAAGGCCAAAACCTAGGAAGAAACCTAGAGAGGAACCGGGCTATGTGGGGTGGCCAGCCCTCTTCTGGCTGTGCCGGGTAGAGATTATAACAGAACATGACCAAGATGTTCAAATGTTCATAAATGACCAGCATGGTCAAATAATAATAAGGCAGAACAGTTGAAACTGGAGCAGCAGCACAGTCAGGTGGACTGGGGACAGCAAGGAGCCATCATGTCAGGTAGTCCTGGGGCACGGTCCTAGGGCTCAGGTCCTCCGAGAGAGAGAAAGAAAGAGAGAATTAGAGAGAGCATATGTGGGGTGGCCAGTCCTCTTCTGGCTGTGCCGGGTGGAGATTATAACAGAACGTGGCCAAGATGTTCAAATGTTCATAAATGACCAGCATGGTTGAATAATAGTAAGGCAGAACAGTTGAAACTGGAGCAGGAGCATGGCCAGGTGGACTGGGGACAGCAAGGAGTCCTCATGTCAGGTAGTCCTGGGACATGGTCCTAGGGCCCAGGCCAGTTGAAACTGGAGCAGCAGCATGGCCAGGTGGACTGGGGACAGCAAGGAGTCATCATGTCAGGTAGTCCTGGGGCATGGTCCTAGGGCTCAGGTCCTCCGAGAGAGAGAAAGAAAGAGAGAAGGAGAGAATTAGAGAACGCACACTTAGATTCACACAGGACACCTGAATAGGACAGGAGAAGTACTCCAGATAAACAAACTGACCCTAGCCCCCCGACACATAAACTACTACAGCATAAATACTGGAGGCTGAGACAGGAGGGGTCAGGAGAAGCCCTTTTTTGTGCAAAGAAATGATGACGGCACGTGTTTCCTTGCAGGTAAACATGGCTGACAGAGGAAGAACAATGATTCCAAGAATCACCCTCCTTTTGAAGCTTCTAGTTTGTTATTTGAACTCAATCAGCATGACAGAGTGATCTCCAGCCGTCACACCTGTGTTAACGAGAGAATCACTGACATGATGTCAGCTGGTCCTTTTGTGGCAGGGCTGAAATGCAGTGGAAATGTTTTTGGGGGATTCAGTTAATTTGCATGGCAAAGAGGGACTTTGCAATTAATTGCAATTCATCTGATCAATCTTCATAACATTCTGGAGTATATGCAAATTTCCATCATACAAACTGAGGCAACAGACTTTGTGAAAATTAATATTTGTGTCATTCTCAAAACTTTTGGCCACGACTGTACAAATGTGAGGGAGTTACTACTGCAAACGTGGTATCCTCAGTTTGGTTAACATTTTAAAAGCATTTGAATTTATCTGAAGTTGTGAATCGTGAGGGCATGGAAGACAAGGAAATGATGCATTGTAACAGCGTGGGCAGTTTCCACTTACGTCAAGAATCTCAAATTGGGTAAAATGATAAAACTCTTGTTATTATGGAGATACAACTCTCTGAGACTTGATGGTAATTTTGGGGAGAATGTAGGATAGGTTATTTGACTTGAGGGATAGCAAAGTAATGTTACCAAGCTGTAGAAACGCACCCCCCTTAATTTGATAGGAAACATTACATGGGTTTCTGACAGTAACATTTTGGACCCAAATAAAGAATCTGTACATTAGTGATGTCAGAGAGGTTATTTTTCAGAATGGTATATATTGGATTCAGCTCTAGACTGAGCAAAATGAGGTTAGGAGGGAGATAAAGAACCTTCAGATTCCTCAGGTCTTTGAAGGTGTTGTTTCGATGGTCACATTCTCCGTGCACATGTGGTTCTTGTGGCCGATCTTGCAGCGCATGTCAATCTCCATGATGTTCTCCAGGCACTGTAAGGAAGTGGAGTTGATGTGGTTGATGGTGAGGGTTATTGTTATGACTTCTATGAATGGTGAGTGGAGGAGTCAAGCGCAGAGAGCAGGTAATTCCGTCCGTTGATCTTTATTCCAGCGGAGACATGGACATGCAAAACACTAGGGCACATGAAACAACCCGTCCCAAAATACACAGGACTAAAACTGTCCGGACAAATAGCGATCATACTAATAGACCAACACCAAATAAACAGAGAACAAGCCCGCACAATACCCAGCAGGCCTAGTGCCCTTAAATAGCCTATAAACAAAACTAACTCAAAACAGGTGTACCCAATTAGACCCAATTAATTAACAGAAACAAAAGGAAAGGGAATCGATGGCAGCTAATAGGCCGGCGACGATGACCGCCGAGCACCGCCCGAACAGGAAAAGGCAACATCTTCGGCGGGCTTCGTGACAGTTATATTGGTGATGTTTTTGGAAATGTCATTTTGGACCTCCAGGAGTCCTCTCTCAGTGCAGTCCACATTGACCCCGCTCCCGTTGCTGGCCAGGTTGACGTCACATGACAGAGTTTTTGGGTACCAGCCTCCAGCTGCCAGCAAGCACCACAGGTCCAGCAGCATCACCACACACACCTGGAGGGATAGGCACTCTGTTCTCTGACAGGGGGAATAAGGACAGTGTCATTACTAGAGGGGTATTGATAATGAGTTTTATTGCCTCTTAAACCACAGGATACAACAAGTCTCAGATTAAAATTCACTGCTCAATAAAATATAAAAGTATAGAAACCAATCACTTCTGTTTGCTGGGATTCAAATAAATTGTACATGACAGTGGCACACATCAACAAAGAAATTGTTATATTAAAAGGTTATGAGGGCATTTCCCCCCCAAAAAAAATATTCGGATTCTATTGACCTTTCCTATGCTGTTCTACATAGACTTAAAACTAACAGATCTATGCTAAAAATATATCCTTTTATTGTGATCTTTGTATTAATGTTTTCGGCATCAACAGTTTCTTATTTTTTTATCAATCTTTTGTCTCTCTCCATTCCCCAGAAACACAATAGATGTACGTGCTCAAGTACTTTATATTCATGAAATGATCAGTGCCTTGCAAAAGTATTCATCCCCTTGGCGTTTTTCCTATTTTGTCGCATTACAACCTGTCATTTAAGTTGATTTTTATTTGGATTCCATGCAATGAACATACACAAATTAGTCCAAATTGGTGAAGTGAAATGTAAAAATAACTTGTTTCAAAAAATTATAAATAACTGAAAAGTGGTGCGTGCGTATGTATGTATTCATCCCCTTTGCTATGAAGTCCCTAAATATGATCTGGTGCAACCAATTACCTTCAGAAGTCACATATTAGTTAAATAAAGTCCACCTGTGTGAAATGTAAGTGTCACATGATCTCAGTATATATACACCTGTTCTGAAAGGCTCCAGAGTCTGCAACACCACTAAGCAAGGGGCACCACCAAGTAACCGACACTATGAAGACCAATGACCCTAAGAATACTGCTAAAGCAACACTAGTGGTTTAAGGGGAAACATTTAAATGTCTTGGAATGGCCTAATCAAAGGCCAGACCTCAATACAATTGAGAATCTGTGGTACGACTTAAACATTGCTGTACACCAGCGGAACCCATCCAAATTGAAGGAGCTGGAGCAGTTTTGCCTTGAAGAATGGCCAAACATCCCAGTGGCTAGATGTGCCATGTTTATAGAGACATACCCCAAGAGACTTGCAGCTGTAATTGCTGTAAAAGGTGGCTCTAACAAAGTATTGACTTTTGGTGGGTGAGTAGTTATCCATGCTCAAGTTATTTTTGTCTTATTTCTTGTTTCACAAAAACATATTTTGCATCTTCAAAGTGTTGTGTTAATCAAATGATACAACCCCCCAAAAAAAAAAAAAACATTTTAATTCCAGGTTGTAAGGCAACAAATTAGGAAAAATGCCAAGGGGGGTGAATACTTTTGCAAGCCACTGTATTATCATATGAAAGTTATTCTTACACTCATGTAAGACAACATTGATCAGATATTTGTGTAGATAAGAATTCTCACGGTTCATTTCTGTTCTTCCCATAATATGAAAGGAGTTAAGATTGTGAACTATGATGATGACAGTGAGAACAATGTGCGAGTGTCTTCACTTCCCATTTGTCAAATGACAGAGACTTGTCAATAGGCATACAGCCGTTGCGTAACGTCAAGTTCCCAAAATATATATATTTTTTTATTGATATTCCTTAAATCAATGTTATCTATTGGGGTGCAGGTTTAATTAAATCATGCATATGCAGCGTTTTTAAGCATGTAGGCTTTCTTGCTCAATCAAATCTAACACTGTACACCTTCATTTTATAGTGCACTGAATTATTTAACATTTGTCATGCCCTGATCTGTTTCACCTGTCTTTGTGCTTGTCTCCACCGCCCCACTCCAGGTGTCACCCATCTTTCCCATTATCCCCTGTGTACTTATACCTGTTTTCTGTTTGTCTGTTGCCAGTTAGTCTTGTTTGTCAAGCTTACCCGCGTTTTGTCAAGCTTACCCGCGTTTTGTCAAGCTTACCCGCGTTTTGTCAAGCTTACCCGCGTTTTGTCCGATCTGTTCCCAGCCGCATTTCTCGCCCTCCTGGTTTTTGACCCTTGCCTGTCCTGAACCCGCCCGCCTGACCACTCAGCCTGCCTGCCGTCCTGTACCTTTGCCCCATCTGGATTTCCGAACTCTGCCTGCCTCCCGTCCTGTACCTTTGCCTCTGTTGCTGTAATAAACATTGTTACTTCGATACGGTCTGGGTCTTACCTTATCCTGATACATTTATGCAGTTTGCAGCCGTACTAATTAAATTGTGGGTCGATGCAGCTTTTCTTCAGCATTTGCTCATCCTTTCTTTGTAACATTTATTGAAAAAGTATGGATACAGTTCATCTTAATTATAATAGCATAAACAAGGAGGAAATTTACTGTAGACATGGGGGGACAGATTTCTCTCATGTCACAATGTTTACATATCTTACATTACTCGTTTGTGTGTATATACTGTATTTTATACCCTCTATTACACCTTTCTTATGCCATCGCTCATCCATATATTTATATGTACAATTTCTCATTCACCCCTTTAGATTTGTGTGTCTTAGGTAGTGTTGGGGAATTGTTTACTTGTTAGCTATTACTGTGCTGTTGGAACTAGAAGCGCAAGCATTTTGCTACACTCGCATTAACATCTGATAACCATGTGTATGTGCCCAATAAACTTTGATTTGAGCTTGCACTGTGTGTTTGCTGATGAATGCCCTGATCTCTGGCCAGTCAATTGGTTAAATTACATTGTTTCGTCTCTTAATCGCTCCTAATATATCTGAAAATTATGCAAGAACCATGAATTTAACTGATTGTATATAATGAGTGATGTCCCACGTTAAACCTGGACACACAAATAGTAGGAATTGCACTGGCTTCAGCCATGATGGCATGAGAGCGAAATTAAACATCTGCACATCGCCTGCAGGTGCGAACGTGTGTTTCACTGTCCAATCCGAGGCTTGAATGTGATCTGAGGATGTTTGGTCTCTTGGGTATCTTGGGAAAGCCTCAAGGGAGAGCGGACAGTGCATTCTAAACAGAGACGCATATACTGGCCAAAAAGTGTAACTTTTTTATTTTTTTTGAGAAAAGTGAGGCGGGGCATCTGTTAAACAGTAATTCAACTTCGTCCGGCCTAAAACTAAATATAAAAAGTAGCACAAAATAATGAGGCTATATACAGAGGTTACCGAGTCAATGTGCAGGGCTACACGTTAGTCAAGGTAATTTGTCCATGTAGGTAGGGGTAATGTGACTATACGTAGATAGTAAACAGCAAGTAGCAGCAGTGTAAAAACAGAGTGTCAATGCAAATAGTCCGGGTGGCCATTTGATGAATTGTTCAGCAGTCTTATGGCTTGGGGTAGATGGTGTTAAGGAGCCTTTTGGATCTAGACTTGGCGCTCCAGTACCGTTTGCCGTGCGGTAGTAGAGTGGGTGACTTGAGTCTTTGATAATGTTTTCGTCTTCCTCTGAAACCGCCTAGTATATAGGTCTTGGATGGCAGGAAGCTTTGCCACAGTGATGTACTGGGCTGTACTCACTAACCTCTGTGGCGCCTTATGGTAGGATGCCGAGCAGCTGCCATGCCAGGCGGTGATGCAACCGGTCAGGATGCTCTGGATGGTGCAGCTGTACAACTTTTTGAGGATCTGGGGTCCCATGCCAAATCTTTTGTCTCCTGAGGGTGAAAAGGCGTTGTCGTACCCTCTTCACGGCATTCTTGGTGCGTTTGGACCATGATAGTTGATGTGGACACCAAGGAACTTGAAACTCTCAAGCCGCTCCACTACAACCTCTTCAATGTGAATGGGGACATGTTCGGCCGTCCTTTTCCTGTAGTCCACGATCATCTCCTTTGTCTTGCTCATGTTGAGGGAGAGGTTGTTGTCAAGGCACCATGCTGCCACGTCCCTGACCTCCTCCCTAAAGGCTGTCTCATCGTTGTCTGTGATTAGGCCTGCCACCGTTGTGTCGTCAGCAAACTTAATGTTGTTGGAGTCCTGCTTGGCCACACACAGAGTACAGGAGGGGACTGAGGGCCCCGAGGAGCCCCCGTGTTGAGGATCAGTGTGGAAGATGTGTTGTTGCCCACCCTCACCACCTGGGGGTGGCCCGTCAGGAAGTCCAGGATCCAGTTGCAGAGGGAGGTGTTTAGTCCCAGGGTCCTTAGCTTAGTGATGAGCTTTGGGGGCACTATGTTGTCGAATGCTTAGCTGTAGTCAATGAACAGCATTCTCAAAAAAGTGTTCCTTTTGTCCAGGTGGGAAAGGGCAGTGTGGAAGGTGATTAAGATTGCGCCATCTGTGGATCTGTTGGGGCAGTATGCAAATTAGAATTGGTCTAGGGTTTCCAGGATGATGGTGTTGATGTGAGTCATGACCGGCCTTTGAAAGTACTTCATGGCTACCGATGTGAGTGCAATGGGGTGGTAGTCATTTAGGCAGGTTACCTTCGCGTTCTTGGGTACAGGGACTACGATGGTCTGCTTGAAACATGTCGGTATTACAGACTCGGTCAGGGAGAGGTTAAAAATGTCAGTGAAGACACTTGCCAGTTGTACATGTCCTGGTAATCCCTCTGGTCCCGTGGCCTTGGGAATGTTGACCTGTTTAAATATCTTGCTTATATCGGCTATGGAGAGCTTGATCACACAGTCGTCCGGAACAGCTGGTGCTCTTATGTATGGTTCAGTGTTGCTTGCCTAGAAGTGAGCATAAATGGCATTTAGTCCTTCTGGATTGGCTCGCATCACTGGGCAGCTCGTGGCTGGGTTTCCCTTTGCAAGCCCTGCCACATGCGGCGCGGGTCAGAGCCGGTGTAGTATGTTGAAAAATATGTTGATTTTAAACGGATATGTGACACGTATTAATGCCAAAATAACATGCTACACAGGTGTGGCTCAAAACAGGTGGGGCTCTACCCAGCTCTAAAACAGTATAAAAAATAAATGCCTTCAGAAAGAGGGAAGCAAATCAGGTGAGAACCTATAATAACCCCAATAATATGTGCCACGGCACCCAGAGTAAACCTGGTTGAGGGAACCAATCAGCTTGCAGAACACATTTGACTCACTGTAGCTGCAAGGGGAATTTGAGCTGCTCTTCACTTGTGATTGAGTAGAGAAGAGTTGAGTCATTACATACGGAAACAAAGCGATGCATAGAAACATCCTAATAATAGACAGGCATTTGCCGTTTCATTAAACTTCCTTTTTTTGCTTGCTGGAGGCTAAAATACAGACAACGACCAGGCACTACTTATTTGATAAGGTTTTCAAAGCTCACAAGGGATCAACAGTAAATAATATGGTAAGTTAGATGAATTACAATTTTAGCATTGAAGACGCTTACCAAGACTGTGTAGGATGTGCTTTTCTCAAGTGGCAAAAGGTATAATGAATCATTTGACATTATTATTATTTATAGGGGGATGTAGAATTCAGTTTAACATCCATTTTACTGAATTGTTACATTCACAAATGCTTCTTGTAGGCAAAATGATGGTGCATAACTGCTATCCTGAAATTAGTGCAGAAAGTTTGGGCATGGTATTTTGAGGGTGGGTACATCTTTCCATTCTAATTCAACTAATATGGTAGCTCAATGACTTTCATTTCTACTATTATAATAACATTGTATCACCAGTAGGAGTAGTAAAACAAATGGTAACAGCAATGAGCATTTTTTGGTAAATAAGGATTTCCTGAAATGAAGGCCACAAATGCTCAAATCTAAGGTCATAAACATTTAAAAATAATTTATTAAAGTGATATGATTATCTGATTTTGCTCACAATGTTATGTGCCTTCATTGAAATTGACTAACACCAATTGACACTTTGGATTTAGATGCACCAAATTGTTATTGTTAGCACATTTTGTTATTGTTAGCACATTTTTCAACGCGGATGAAAAACAGCTTGGCACACTGCCTGTCACCAAGCTTTCCATGCACATGAAGTATGTCCTCACTGATGCTGTGGACATTCTAACCCCGTTAGATATTTTTACCTTTATTTAACTAGGCAAGTCAGTTAAGAACAAATTCTTATTTTACAATGACAGCCTACCTCGGCCAAACCCTCCCTTAACCTGGATGACTCTGGGCCAATTGTGCGCTGCCCTATGGGACCCTTGATCACAGCCAGTTGTGATACAGACGGGATCGAACCAGGGTCTGTAGTGGTGCCTCTAGCACTGAGATGCAGTGCCTTAGACCACTGTGCCACTACATAAAAAGGTGGGCACAGATTGTGTCACAATCAGCTACATCCTTCCATGCATCAGAGGAATGACAACATCTAATCCGCTGGTTCTCAATCCTGGTCCTGGGGACCCACAGGGATGACACATTTTTGTTTTGCCCTCGCACTACACAGCTGACTCAAATGATCAACTCATCAAAAGGCTTTGATGATTTGAATCAGCTGTGTAATGCTAGGACGAAAACAACAATGTGCACCCCTTTAGGTCCCCAGGACCAGGGTGGAGAACCACTGACTAACCAATTGCTCCACAACGGAAAACTTGTCAAAAACCTGAAACAAGCAGTGGACAAGCATATACGAGCTGAAGAAACTGTATACGAGCTGAAGAAACAATACCAGATTGCCTTAGTCTTAGATACACACTTTAACTGGCATTGTGCAATGCCACTGAGAAGCCTACCTTTACTTCAGACATCAATTGTCTTACCACAAAGTTTACCAGCACTACACAAGATGTCCCACACGGTGAGCCACAACCTCCAGCAAAGAAAAGTCGATTGGACACGCTGTTTGGTTTCATGGAACAACCAAGTACATGTACTCCATATCTCATCATCCCCTATCTTCCACCAACTACTGATCCTCTGAAATTCTGGAATACACAAAGTCAAACATACCCAACACTGAGCAGAATTGTTGTTGAGTACCTACATATCCCAGCATCCTCTGCAGCTGTGGGGTTGCTTTTCAGCATTGGAGGGCATATCTTCAGACCAGATCACTGCTCAATGTCCAACTCACTTTCTGAAATCCTGATGTTTTTAAAAATGTAACATGGCATCTTGTCCTCTTTCATAAAACACCAATGTAATTTATGGGCTGCATATTGTGATTAAAAAATGAAATACGACTTATACATATTAAGTTGTTTGTTATTTCAAATGTAACTACTAAGTACAATACATTCACAACTATTTTCAAATGTATCCAAATAATCTAATATTCTAATGATATGTATTTTAATATATTATATATACATACCAATACTTTCCAAATTGTATTTTCAAATACATTTTAAAATTCAAGTACTTAAAAAAGATTTTTTTTTGATATGTATTGAAAAGTTATTGAAATACCTGAAATTGTTTTGTTTTTTTACCCATTTCTGCATCATAATCATAAAAAAATATATTTTAATAGCTTTATTGTTCTTATTGATCTATACAGTATATGAAATACTTTTGTTCACTGTCTAGCATTAAAAAACAGTAGATAGATATCTCTAAATCCCTAAAACATGTCACTACACCGCTACACGTCACCAGTGGGACAAGCCAATTTGCTAGCCCCCAGTAGTTTCTACAATGCATTCATATATATCTGTTGCAATAGAAAGGACTTACAATAGAATGACCGCTATTGCAATAGAGTGGCCATAAAATGTGTGAGTGTAGGTCTAAAGTCAATACGTAAGTAATCATTATAGTTCCATACTCACACGTTTGTACTGTTTGCTTGCAGGATGCTACCACCTGCTGGTTACAGTTGGCTCCATTGTTCCTATACCACTTCCTGGTACCTACCTCATGTCATTGGATGCCACGGCAGTTTCCATGTGACGTTACGGTCAATACTACCAATACCACGGATGACATCATCTTTAATTGTGAGGAGCGTCGACTGAAAAATGTACCTGTTGGCATCACCAAGAATGTGACCGTGCTGGACCTATCAGAAAACAACATCAGAAATGTATCTCTTGATGCATTTTCTAATCTGGAGAACCTGACCCTTCTCAATCTCAACTGTGTCAACAAAAATGGTGACACACACATCGCTGAAGGTGCCTTCAAGAATCTGACAAACCTGCAGGACCTAAGGCTTAATGGCAATGGCCTCATCAACATTCCTCAAATTCTCCCACTCATTCTGGACAAACTCATGCTGGACAATAACAAGATCAATTTCTCCAATATGAGCAACCTTGTCGGTATACAACATGTGAAGGAGCTGTACTTATCCAAAAATTGCTATTACTGGAATCCCTGTGAGACTGACTTTACTATTGGATATGGCACCTTCTCAGTATTGACTAAGTTGAAGGTTTTGATGTTGGCCTATAATAATTTAACTCGTGTTCCAAAAGGACTGCCAAGCTCTATACAAGAATTACACCTCGATTCGAACAAGATACAGCAAATTGCTGAGGATGATTTCCTTGGACTAACCCATCTAACAATCCTGGAATTACAGGGAAACTGTCCACGATGCTCCAATGCTCCATATCCTTGTGTTCCCTGTCCTAATGATTCTCTGGATATTCATCCTCATGCATTTCATGGTCTTACACAGTTACAGACACTGCACCTAGCAGGCAACTCACTTCGTTTCATCAATAACTCCTGGTTTGAGAGCTTGAACAATCTTACACATCTGTTCCTGTCTTATAATTACTTAACCAATACTATCACCAGTGGAACCTTTTTTAGCTATCTCCCAAAGCTAGAAAAGATTGATTTGTCATTTAATTATGATTTGCTTGCCTACCCTGAAACCCTACAGCTTTCAACAAACTTTTCACAATTGGTGTCTCTTACAACGTTACATATAATGGGTTTTGTTTTCAGGGAAATTCATTTAGAAACACTCAGACCGCTTTATGAACTCAAGCATCTTTCAGTGTTGAACATCGGAACTAACTTTATTGTTCGATCTGATTCCCACATATTCAACAAATTCTCAAACTCAAGTCTCAAAGTCATATATCTTGCGGAAAACAGGCTTTATCCAATTTCAGTGAATGATTCCCCAGGTTGTGGCACAGGCGGCAACTTAAAGTCGGTGTTGTACACGTCACCACTGACTGGATATTATTCCAATTCAAGGGACTTTTCTTATGGAATAAATCACAACCTTGTGAAGCCAGAATGCTTTATCTCTGGTCGAGTGCTGGTCCTTAGTTCAAATAATCTCTTTTTCATTTCTCCAAAGCAATTTGAGGGCTATGGTGACATTGCATGTCTAAACTTATCAAGAAATGGATTTTCAGCAGCATTGAACGGGACAGAGTTCACCTCATTACCAAACCTAAAATATCTCGACCTGTCCTTTAACAAGATTGACCTGGCCTATGACAACGCCTTCAAGGAATTAAAGAAACTCGAAATATTAGACCTAAGTTACAACAGCCACTATTTTGAAGTGTCTGGTGTGACACATAATTTAAATTTTTTGAAAAATCTACCGACTCTGAAAGTATTGAATATGTCACACAATAACATTTTTACATTAACCACTAAGCAGATGACAAGCACATCTTTAAAAGAGCTTCAATTTCAACACAATTTGTTGGCTACATTATGGAAAGAGGGGGATGACTCATACAACAGTCTTTTTAAAAAGCTGACGAATTTGACCTATCTGGATATTTCATTTAACGGCATTGAGAAGATCCCATCAAAAGTCTATGAAAACATACCATATACCCTTCAAAAACTATGTATTAGTCATAATTCACTCTGCCATTTTGATTGGGATAAACTGGCAGGTTTTCAACAACTGAATTTCCTGGATCTAAGCTACAATTCTTTATTTCATGTGTCAGCAAATCTCTCAAACTTCACAAACACACTTCAGATTCTTGACTTAAGCCACAATCAGATTTTTCAACTCTCTCGTGGATTTCTTAGGGGTGCTCAAAGCCTTCAGATACTTGACCTCAGCTACAACCAACTGACTATCATCAACAAGACCACCTTCCTATCGGGCCCTGAAAACTACATGAAAACCTTGTCCTTGCAAGGTAATCCATTCCAGTGTACCTGTGATTTACTAGAGTTCATCCTGTGGATAAAAGATAACAAAAACGTGGAGATCCCCAGACTGGCCAGTGAGGTGACCTGCAACATGCCAGCCAAAATGAGAGGCCAACCAATGATACTGTTTAACATTAAAGAATGCAACGAGGACAACATAGCCTTCCTGATTTACTCCCTATCCACTTCCTTGATCATATTCACTGTGGTCATCACTATGGCAGGGCATGTGTTTTATTGGGATGCCTCCTATATTCTATACTATCTGAGGGCAAAGCTGAAGGGCTACCATTCGTTGAAGTCAACAACAACAGACAATCTCTATGATGCCTTTGTTACCTACGACACCAGAGACCCGTTGGTGTCAGACTGGGTACTGAACCAACTGCGGGTGCAGCTGGAAGAGAGGGGGGAGAGACACCTGCCTCTCTGTCTGGAGGAACGAGACTGGGCCCCTGGGGTCCCCCTAATAGACAACCTCTTCCAGAGCATTCGACAGAGCCGCAAGACTGTCTTTGTGCTGACCGAGGCTTACATGAGGACTGGGAACTTCAGGATGGCTGTGTACCTGGCCCACCAGAGGTTGCTGGATGAGAACATAGATGTGATTGTGTTGGTTCTCCTGGAACCCGTGCTGCAGCACTCTCACTTCCTCCTTCTGCGGCGGCGTCTGTGTGGAAGGAGTGTTCTAGAGTGGCCGCAGTCTGCAGCCGCTGAGACCTGGTTCTGGCAGCACCTAAGGAACGCTGTCAGGTTAGACAACCAGGTGATGTACAACAAGATCTACTCCAGGTACTTCACCAGCAAGTAGAGCACAGTCCCGACCAGAGACTCAAGAGGAAAATATCTTTCTCACACATATAGACTGAGCAGTTACACACACAAACTGTGATACCTTTTACAAGCTCTGACTCTGACTATATCAGTTTTTCTATCTCTTGCACTGAATAATATGGATGATACTGTACATCTGAAATCAACAATATGTATATCAATGTGCTATTCATTGTTCTAACACTATGGCCACCAGTAACTGTGCATTATAGTTGTGGTTCAGTTTTTCATTTTTTTGCTGTCTATGGGTAGTAGATAGTTCTATTCCTATTTGTTTTTGTCAATACATTCAAACTGCATGCCATTTGTAAGTAGATATCTGATTTTAAAAAGGATGCCTTGGTGCAGTCTGTCTATGGGCATCCGTCTTTATATGATAACAGGAAGTGAACTAAGTTCCTGTTTCTTTAGGCTCAGATGAGGATGTGAATCTGAAGCCATGGTGCTAGCCTGTCAGTGGCACTTCTTTCTTTATTTCTTGTTACTTAGAAAACTATAGGCTACCGTGATTCAACTGAACCGGTATTGTTACAACAAACTATTTTATTATATTAATCAAAACATTGTTTAGGGAATCTCTTGTAAATGTGCACTATACATTGGACTACAGAGTCACAGCATCAAGGTCCCTTATGATAATTGAAAATGCATTATCTAAACGTAATCAATGACATATGGATCTGTAAAATATTACAGTTGCATAGCCTCCAGACAGGTAGGCTTATGTTTCTAATGCAAACCAATAAACGCCAGTGTTACCACCTGATGTAATACTATGTAAATCCACAGGATGTCATCATTGAGACAATCAGTAAGAGTTACTTATGCGGTGACAGCGGACTGTTTTGTGTCGGCAGCGCAATGCTCTAATATCAAATCAGATAAAATGCAAGGTCCAATACGTTAAACAAATAAAACCATAACTATTGTGTATGCTCTCTCGCTTGTAAATATTGATGTAATACGTATATATTCCAACCGAGATAAACTCAAGAGTGACGGAACGTGACGTCATGTTTACATTTGCATATTGCGGACTATAATAGACCTCGCTTGATTTACTCGCCTTCACTCGTTCTCTACGCAATCAGGATTGAGACACATCTGTAGCCAGTACAACTCCGGTGAGTGCGCAAACACATTATTTGTTGTCATAAGTGCTGCATAGCCGGTTTTTCTAAATTACTTTACAGCAATACGATATGTTGGTTAAGCTAGGCTACAAATTGTCGAATCACAGCAAAAAGGTGTAAAGCCAAATGCATTAGAGGATACTCACTTAAAATGTATATGTTGAAAGCCCTATTCAATGGCATGTAATTGTATCTTGTATACATTTTTTAACTGGCAAACCCAGTCTCGGGAAAGATGCTGAACCGACTCTTGAGTATCACATCCGGCGGTGATTGGGAGTCCCATAGGGCGGCGCACAATTGGCCCAGCGTCGTCCGGGTTTGGCCGGGGAAGGTCGTCATTATAAATACAAATCTTCATAACTGACTTGCCTAGTTAAGCCTAAATCCCAACTACATTTAATTTATGTCGATTTTTGTAGCGTGGATGGACTGTAGACTCTGTTAATGTTGCATAAAACATTATCATGGGTTTTGGGGTGTGCTACAATGTCAATATGAAAAGCAAAGTTCCAAAGGTTTTTCTGAAAGGTCGACTCCACTTGCTTCATACTGTCTTTGAGATTCTGCGAAGCAGGGCGGTGGTTCTTCCGCCTGCCTACAGACGGCTTGCACGGAATGTCAGTTACTTTCTCTAGTCATAGCGCTGATAACGAGAACACGTGCTCGTGGAGTAAACGCCCTAATGAGATTTGCCTTGCTTTTTTTATATAAAAGCAATGGATTTGTTGTAATTTTCGGATGCTTGCCCTGACATTTCATCACCCATGTGCTGTAGATCAATGAGAACGAAACTCTGCCTCAGAAGGTTGTTTAGAATATGTGCAATTTAAGAGTAGCATCTGAGGGAGGCAATGCAAAAAAAGTTTCATAGGCCTGGTGTCACATTTGCAAATGTATCTAATCTGTAATAAATGATCTTGCTGCCTTTTCATTCCCATTGAGAACCGTTTCATCTCTCTTACCAGATCCTCTGCAAGCATGTCTGACAAGCCAGATCTCGCTGAAGTCTCTAACTTCGACAAGACCAAGTTGAAGAAGACCGAGACACAAGAGAAAAACCCATTGCCCACCAAAGAAAGTAAGATTGGTGCTAGGTTTATTCTACTTAATAGCACACATCACTTGTGAAATTGGTGTTTACCGTACTAACAAATTGACCATTTAAACACCTCAGCATACACACGGACACTAAAACATATTTTCCCTTCTTTGCAGCCATCGAACAGGAGAAGCAGGCAACAGCATGAAGCCCAAGCCTCTGCTATGCACTGTACATTCCACAAGCATTGCCTTTTTCACCTCGTAGCTGTGTAACCCAAAACCTAAGTTGCATTGTGATTGGACAAAAGCAATGACTGTACAGCCCCTCCCTAGAACTTTTTTTTTTTTTTTTTTTTACATCAAGTCTGAAAACAACTACTGACTGGCACTCTTTGACTAGGAGGATGTGTTGCGTGTCTCTAATCACTTCCAGCACCGTCACCTGTCCCTGCTGTGTCTCCTACTTCCAGCCACTTGTGGTTGTGAAGGGAAGTGCAAGGGTGTGATGGATCTGCCCAACCCGGGGACCCACTTCTGATGTGTAATTCAGCTTCTGGCAACATGAAATGCTTTCAAATAAAGCAGTGTTCTGTTTTTCTTGTTCAAATTCTTTTGTATAAATTCAATTCTTGGAATGCAGAAGTTTGTTTTGATATGCAAATAAAGTTATAACTCTTTCTTTGGGTGACAGGTTATTTTCATACATTTTGAATATGCTTAAACTAGTTTCAGTCATCACATTGCCTCTTGTAAATGTATTTTGTGCATCTGACATGAGGTACAACTCTGCACATTAGGCAAGGGTGTATATACCAAATAAATTGGCCATATTTTGGCATCCTGGACTCATTGCATCAAAAGCCTGAGAAATCACAACCGCCAGAATCCAAGCAATGTTTTACCGAGCTGCTGTGGATTGCCGGGTGGGCTTTAGAGCACTAAGTGGATGAGCAGACATTGCCTGTGCTGTCACAGTGCACCCGCCAACTGACCTAGAAAAACACCTGTGGCAATCTTTACTGCAAATGGCTTAATGGTCTGCCTGCCCGAGCAAAACGATGCACCCTTTGGCGTCGGTCTGGACTGGAGGCAGAGAAGGCCTCTGACTTCTGGTGTACTCCATCATTTACTGTTGGGCTGGACTTTAACTGTTTTGTCGTAATACTGGGTCTTGAGGGACATAACCCTGTATGAATACTAGTCTCTGTCATCAGTGTTTAGGCAATACATTCTCGCTATTTTGAGATTTCCACATTTTTGCCACCAACTGCTTGGACCCTAAAATACGGGTTATTTAAATCATCCACAATCCTAACTATTTTAAGGTTTATGGTCAGGCTGCGTGGAATGCTTTCAAACTGATAAGTATCCATGACATTCATTCCATTGAACGGGTCTTGAGTGGCAGCCTGGTGTCCCTATTCCTCCAGGACTAGATGACCTTGTACCAGATCAAAAAGGTTAAATCATGTTTAGTATAGGGTACTTTCTGATATTACTCCCCATGGGAGATTAAATGTACTGTACAAAAGTGTAAACATGCACAGCAAACTGTAGACATCTGCATTTATAGGACTTCTGACCTATCAACTCAGGCAGATTACAAGCTGTTGGAATGTCCTTTAAGACAACCTCAAGCTCTTATCTCATTAAACTACCCCCATCATGACACAGGCCAGACATACACGTCCTGCTCTGACCCGGGCATATGGTGTAGTCCATATCCTCTTTGGATAGGTCAGGAGCATCCTGAGCCCCCCCCTACCACCACCACACACAGCGCTGTGGCACAGCATAACACATCACAGTAAAACCCAACACGGATTGGCCCAGCCCAGGGAAACTATAGCCTCCGCCTCAGATTTATCTAGCCCAGCCCATCTTAGTCAAGTTCAGCCCAGTCTGGTGTAGAGTCCACCCCAGGTCAGCCTGGTACAGCCCTGCACAGGACATCTTCCTCTCAGCTGCACCAGGCCATTGTTCACGCAGTCCAGAATAACAGGAGCAGGAACCCTCACTGTGATGCAGCTATTTCAGAGAGCCAGCTGATGTAGACACACTGAAAGACTCCCCCCTCCGCTGTCATAGCTTCCGCCTACTCCCCAACTAAACAAAAAAATAAACGTTCTCTCACTGTCAACTGCATTTATTTTCAGCAAACTTAACGTGTAAGTATTTGTATGACCATAAGATTCAACAGCTGAACAAGTTCCACAGACATGGGGGGTCAAAATCAAAAGTAATAATCTGTATCTGGTGTGACCACCAGCTGCATTAAGTACTGCAGTGCATCTCCTCATGAACAGCACCAGATTTGCCAGTTCTTGCTGTGAGATGTTACCCCACTATTCCACCAAGGCACCTGCAAGTTTCTGGACATTTCTGGGGGGAATGCTCAATGGGATTGAGATCCGGGCTCTTTGCTGGCCATGGCAGAACACTGACATTCCTGTCTTGCAGGAAATCACACACAGAATGAGCAGTATGGCTGGTGGTAGTGTCATGCTGGAGGGTCATGTCAGGATGAGCCTGCAGGAAGGGTACCACATGAGGGAGGAGGATGTCTTCCCTGTAACGCACAGTGTTGAGATTACCTGCAATGACAACAAGCTCAGTCCGATGATGCTGTGACACACCGCCCCAGACTGTGACGGACCCTCCACCTCCAATTTGATCCCGCTCCAGAGTACAGGCCTCGGTGTAACGCTCATTCCTTCGACGATAAACGCGAATCCAACCATCACCCCTGGTGAGACAAAATCACGACTCGTCAGTGAAGAGCACTTTTTGCCAGTCCTATCTGGTCCAGCGACGGTGGGTTTGTGCCCATAGGCGACGTAAAGTGTTGCTTCTGTGTTTCATGAGCTGAAATTAAACATCACAGAAATGTTGCATACGCACAAAAAGCTTTTCTCACAAATTTGTTTACATCCATATTAGCGAGCAAGATAAGAGAATACATCCACCTGACAGGTGTGGCATATCAAGAAGCTGATTGAACAGCCTGGTTATTACACAGGTGCACCTTGTGCTGGGGACAATAAAACACCACTCTAAAAGATGCACTTTTGTCACACAACACAATACCACAAATGTCTCAAGTTGATGCAATTGGCATGCTGACTGGAGGAATGTCCACCACAGCTGTTGCCATGGAATTGAATGTTAATCTCTCTACCTAGAATTTGGCAGTACGTCCAACCGGCCTCACAACCGCAGACCATGTGTAACCACGCTAGCCCAGGACCTCCACATCCGACATCTTCACCTGCGGAATTATCTGAGATCAGCCGCCCGGACAGCTGATGAAACTGAAGAATTTCAGCACAAACTGTCAGAAATCTCAGGGAAGCTCATCAGCATGCCCGTCGTCCACATCGTAACCGACTTCAGTGGGCAAATGCTTAACTTCGATGTCCTTTGCCACGCTGGAGAAGTCTACTCTTCATGGATAAATCCCGGTTTCAACTGTACCGGGCAGATAGTAGACGTTTGGATGAGAACTTTGCTGATGTCAATGTTGTGAACAGCGTGCCCCATGGTGGCAGTGGGGTTATGGTATGGGCAGGCATAAACTATGGACAACGAACACAATGACATTTTATCAATGGCATTTTGAATGCACCGTGATGAGATCCTGAGGCCCATTGTCGTGCCATTCGTCCGCCACCATCACGGCCCCATGTCGCAATGATCTAAACACAATTCCTGGAAGCTGAAAATGTCAGAGTTATTCCATGGGATGCATACTCACCAGTCACCCATTGAGAATGTATGGAATGCTCTGGGTTGATGAGTACGACAGCGTGTTCCAGTTCCTGCCAATATCCAGCAACTTCGCACAGCCATTAAAGAGGAGTGGGACAACATTCCACCGGCCACAATCAACAGCCTGATCAACTCTGCGATGGAGATCTGTGGCTTGGCATGTGGCAAATAGTGGTCACACCAGATACTGACTGGTTTTCTGATCCACACACCTACCTTTTTTTAAAAGGTATCTGTGACCAACAGATGCATATCTGTATTCCCAGTCATGTGAAATCCATAGATTAGGGCCTAATGAATCATTTCAGTTGACTGATTTCCTTATATGAACTGTACCTCAGTAAAATCTTTGAGATTGCTAAATTGTATTTTTATATTTTTGTTCAGTATGGTAGCGACAATGTTGGTGTAGTAGTGAACTACACGTAGTTTAACTACCTTTTTCAGTAGCTTGTTGGTATTTGAATCTAATTCAAATCTAGGCAGTGTTTTCCGTAGTTAATTACTTTTTTGTAATGTAGTGGTGTACCTAACTACTTGAACTACAAAATACTTTTTTTTGCAAAAGTGAAATATGGGTGAAGTAGGCAAGGATTTGCATTCTTTTTTTGGCATCAGACCTGCATTTCTCAATTGAAACATTGTTTCGGTGTTTAATAGGATGAATATCCATATTATCCCAAATTGAACTGTTCTTCCAATTTGTAGTCTGTGATATTTCAAATTTACGTGATAATTTTTCAAGTAGTGAACTACTTTTTCAAAGTAACTTTAGTTAACTTTAGTTTAGATTTTCTTAAGGGTAGATTTAGTCTTCCAGCCTGAAGTAATTGGTTGCTTGGTAAACTATGTTTTCAGAGTAGCTTCCCCAGCACTGGGTAGCGATGATGAATTTGCCGGTCTGTTGTATTTGTTATTTAAGACCTGGAGACCAGGCTTTTTTCAATGGAAATGTAGTATATACACAATGCAGTGGCGGCAGAGTGTGGTTTCTTGTGTCTACTGTGGCCTTGGGACGAACTGCTCAGTAATGACGGGTGACAGGTACACAGTTGTTCTGCCTGAACCTAATCCAAGGTGACAGGCGCCGTCTAGGTCATGTGCTCTAATATACAGTACAGGAGAGACAGCGACACTGGCAACACAGGTGCCGCCACTGCGCTGTAGGGAAATAGCAGGGGCAAACAAGTTTGAACCCTCCACTTTGTGTTTGAATTAGTTCAGGTTTTAATAGCAGGCCACACTGTAGAGGAAGATGCCCTTGCCATGCTGCCAGGTCATGTCAAATCCAGTTGTAGAATCTAAATAATTATCTTCTTCTGGCCTGCTGATTTTGTCAACAGTAGCTACACCTTGGGATACTGTTGTTGTTAGGGGTTGTCGTCATCCACCATGGATCATCATCTGACCTATAATCTAAGCATTTATCTCATTTAGGGATAATGTGATTCCTGAATCCTGCTTACAAGCTAAAATGAAAGCAGGAAGCACCAGTGACTCGGTCTATAGAAAAAGTGGTCAGATGAAGCAGATGCTCAACTACAGGACTGTTTTGCTATCACAGACTGGAACATGTTCCGGGATTCTTCCAATGGCATTGAGGAGTACACCACATCAGTCACTTTATCCGTTTTTTAAATTTAACTAGGCAAGTCAGTTAAGCACAAATTCTTATTTTCAATGACGGCCTCGGAACAGTGTGTTAACTGCCTGTTCAGGGGCAGAACGACAGATGTGTACCTTGTCAGCTCAAGGATTTGAACTTGCAACCTTCCTGTTACTAGTCCAATGCTCTAACCACTAGGCTACCCTGCCGCCCCAATAAGTGCATCGAGGACGTCGTCCCCACAGTGATTGTACGTACATACCCCAACCACATGCCATGGATTACAGGCAACATTCGCACTGAGCTAAAGGATAGAGCTGCCGCTTTCAAGGTGCGGGACTCTAACCCGGAAGCTTACAAGAAATGCCCTGCGACGAACCATCAAACAGGCAAAGTGTCAATACAGGGCTAAGATTGAATCATACTACACCGGCTCCGACGCACATCTTATGTGGCAGGGCTTGCAAACTATTACAGACTACAAAGGGAAGCACAGGCCCGAGCTGCCCAGTGACACGAGCCTACCAGACGAGCTAAATCACTTCTATGCTCGATTCGAGGCAAGCAACACTGAGGCATGCATGAGAGCATCAGCTGTTCCGGACGATTGTGTGATCACGCTCTCTGTAGCTGTCATGAGTAGGACCTTAAAACAGGTCAACATACACAAGGCTGCGGGGCCAGGTGGATTACCAGGATGTGTAATCCGGGCATGTGCTGACCAACTGGCAGGTGTCTTCACTGACATTTTCAACATGTCCCTGATTGAGTCTGTAATACCAACATGTTTCAAGCAGACCACCATAGTCCCTGCGCCCAAGAACACAAAGGCAACCTGCCTAAATTACTACAGACCCGTAGCATTCACGTCCGTAGCCATGAAGTGCTTTGAATGGTTGGTAATGGCTCACATCAACACCTTTATCCCATAAACCACAGACCCACTCAAATTTGCATACCACCCAAACAGATCCACAGATGATGCAATCTCTATTGCACTCCACACTGCCCTTTCCCACATGGACAAAAGGAACACTTATGTGAGAATGCTATTCATTGACTACAGCTCAGCGTTCAGAACCATTGTGCCCTCAAAGCTCATCACTAAGCTAAGGATTCTGGGACTTAACACCTCCCTCTGCAACTGGATCCTGGACTTCCTGACGGGCCGCCCCCAGGTGGTGAGGGTAGGTAGCAACACATCTGCCACGCTGATCTTCAGCACTGGCGCTCCCAAGGGGTGTGTGCTCAGTCCCCTCCTGTACTCCCTGTTTACCCACAACTGCATGGCCAGGCACGACTCCAACACCATCTTTCAGTTTGCAGACGACACAACAGTGGTAGGCCTGATCACCAATAACGATGAGACAGCCTATAGGGAGGAGGTCAGAGACCTGGCCAGGTGGTGCCAGAATAACAACCTATCCCTCAACGAAACCAAGACTAAGGAGATGATTGTAGGCTACAGGAAAAGGAGGACCGAGCATGTCCCCATTCTCATCGACGGGGCTGTAGTGGAGCAGGTTGAGAGCTTCAAATTTCTTGGTGTCCACATCAACAACAAACTACAATGGTCCAAACACACCAGACAGTTGTTGAGAGGACACGACAAAGCCTATTCCCCCTCAGGAAACTAAGAAGATTTGTCATGGGTTCATTTGTATAGTTTGGGGAACTGTGACACAAATACACAGAAAGATCACCATGTTCATGTATTTTTTTCAACAGATTATAGTCTGACATCAGCTTATGACTGATCATTACATAATGGAAAACCCAGTGTTTTTGCTGGGTTTAAGGGTTTAACAGTTGGTCATGGTGCCCTCATTTTCCATGCCCATGTAGTTTTTGAGGAGGAGTGGGTGGATGTGCCCTCGTTCTGTGAAGACAAGACAAATGATAATTTCCCCCATGGCATTGCCCCATGTCACACATATACTGTGGCACACCTAGGCTCTGCAGATGGGGGGTTCTGCCAGTGGCTTTTCCCCTGGCCATCTGCCAGCTGAAGGTGTGAGTGTGGAGCAGCATTAGAGGACTTGTTTAGTGGCTGTCAGTAGAAATGAGGTCCTGAGTGTCTGATGGGACTGTTTCGTGTTCTACTCCCTCTGTGAAGGGGCTACAGCTGCTTCTTTTCACTGTGTGTGTCTGTGTCTCGCAAATGACTTCCAGGCCTGCATCAAGCACGCACAGAACATAACAGCTGTGCTGAAATGACAACAACGGTTTGTGCTCAGGGCAGGGCACAAGTTCACATGGCTCGTTTTGATGCCCAGGCCTCTTTTAATCCAAAGTCATTTTCTCGTGAACATGGTGCTGTTTATTTTCTATTTGCCATTTTGAGGGAACAACAATGGCTGTCACAATGAAAATGCCTCCTATAAGGCGACACACTGATCAGCAATCCAACAAACCATACAGACAGACAGAATAAAATGTGACATAACGCAATAGAAGATTAGGGTGAGGTTATCTAGATCAAGATATGTTATTTTTAGAATAATAATCATAATAGAGGGGAATACTCAGAGCAGACGTTTAGGATCCCAGTGAACCCTCAAAACACTATACAATACTATGGGTTCTGTTATTTAGCTGTGCTGCAGAACCGTTACACGTCTGCGGTGCCAACCTCTCCTCCCCCTCCCTCTCTATGAGGCTCCAATCACAACAGGCCTTCAGTGTCCAAACACAATGTGGACAGACACAACGGCCGGACTCCGGAGGAACACAGCAGCCCATGCCACACACCCTGGGGTTGAGGCGCTGCCACGCCAGCCAGGGACGCTGCCACCCTTCTGTGCCCTCACTGACCCTAATTAATTGAGTAACTGTTCGTTATATCAAAACACTTTCCAAAGACGGGCTATTTCAAAATACCATATGTCAATATTGGCTATGGCAATGTTGGGATCCTACTCATATTATTTCCCGTTGTTTGGTGATTCTGACTAATGTGTAGTATTTCGGTGATTCTGACAAATGTGTAGTATTTCGGTGATTCTGACTAATGTGTAGTATTTCGGTGATTCTGACAAATGTGTAGTATTTCGGTGATTCTGACAAATGTGTAGTATTTCGGTGATTCTGACAAATGTGTAGTATTTCGGTGATTCTGACTAATGTGTAGTATTTCGGTGATTCTGACTAATGTGTAGTATTTCGGTGATTCTGACTAATGTGTAGTATTTCGGTGATTCTGACAAATGTGTAGTATTTCGGTGATTCTGACAAATGTGTAGTATTTCGGTGATTCTGACTAATGTGTAGTATTTCGGTGATTCTGACTAATGTGTAGTATTTCGGTGATTCTGACAAATGTGTAGTATTTCGGTGATTCTGACTAATGTGTAGTATTTATGTCAATCTGTTTCAGACCAAAGAGCAAGGGGTTTTATCTTGGTGGAATAGATGAGCATGTGTTATTGAACAGTTGCTGCTTTTCAGTGTGAAACCTGCCCCAAAGTGCCCCTTCAGCCACCCCCAACAGTAAATAAACTGTTTGAATGTATGGCTAATCCATTGCAGTCTGACTAGTAGGACTTTAAACTGACAGGGTAACTTCAACTCCTCCTCTGCCCAATCTGGGGCTCCCTCCCTCAATCCACTGATGTTTTCGTGGGCTTTTCTGCAACGTGATGCAATTTCCATTATCTACACAGTGAAGGAGAGACGGTTGTCCAGAGAGAGGGATGCAAACACAAACACACACAAACACACAGTCACACTGAGAGGTCATTGTGATGAATTTGGCCCAGAGCGAGGACCAGGAGGCCATCTGCCAGTGTTGTGACGGGACGGCACTCGCCTCTCTGACTGACTGGACCGGGTGTGGGCTGCAGTTTAGCTGTCTCTCTCTCTCTGGGAAAAACACAGATGTCTTTGAGTCCCTGGCTGCCACAGCCACAGCCTCATGATGGCCGGAGTGTCAATCTAATCAAGAGCTTGGAGTGTCATGCCACATTGATGCTGTGGCTACTGTACTATGGTCTGTCTATACTATCCAGAAATGAAGACATACTATCTTGTCAATGCTCATCTCTACAGAAATACAATTATGTGATGCTTCATACCAGAGCCATATATTTAAATACTTGACAACATTCTCACTGTGAAAAAGTTCAGGAAATAAATAGTACAGTATGACACAAATCCACAACATACTCTCTAAGCCATCAAATACTGTACCCCTCTCAAGCCGTAAATAAACGAGAAAAGCTGTACTCCAATTCATTAACGTAAGGTCATACAGATACTTCACTGCACCAGCCAGTCATTTTCAGAACAGGAAACACTGCAGGGTGAAAGAGACAGGGCTGGTTCCTACAGGTTAGTATTACTGGTTATACAAGAGGAAGTTGCAAGCGGTGCAAGAATAACTTCAGCTAGCAGCCTCTGTTGTGGCGAAAAATGTTTATCTCTGTTTCTATGTTCAGTCTCAGAGCTTAATGGCCAGGTCCTTCTTTCTCTCTCTGTTTCCATGGTAGCAAACAGGTGCTTACGGCTTTTACTGAGCCGGGTGCGGTTCACAATTCGAAATCAATGAGCTTTGGTTGATGCATGTGGTTTTGAGGCTACATAGAATGAAATATTCCTCATATTTCCACATTTCCAAGAGGAACAAATGGAATGTAGTTAATAATTGTTTTGCTGTAGAATATTGCTGATTCGCCCATAGATAAGTGTCATAGAAATTCAGTACTGAGAGAGACTTGGTCATTTCTTCAAACAATCATCTTTCTTTAATATTGATTAATAATTGCAATAATGAAACCGTCAACCCCACACTCTGAAGTGTGTTGCCGAGTGCTTAACTGATAAAGAAAAAACAGATGTTATATAGGACCTAAAAATGCTTAGTCAGACTGGTTCCAACTCCCATAAACCACCTTCATTATCGACACAGGATGGTGTTTTACCCCCAACCCGGCTTAGTTTCCCAGATACCAGGAAGATGAGACAATGATGCATTGTCCTAAACTCTTCCAGGCTATCACACACACCACATCTTGTCTATGAAATGCCAACTTTAGGTTTTTGTCACCAAGCCATTGTCAGCTCAAGCTATCTCTAGCAAAACCCATTTTCCTTCACCATACGCCCAGGCTATCTGCAGGAAGCTAGAGAGGAAACCATCTCCTTAACAGTTGCCAGCCCAAGCTTCATAAAGACTCCTCTCAGTTAACTCAGAGAGGGAGAGAGAGAGTCCTAAGAACCTTACTCTATTTCATAAAACAGCCATCTGGTACATAAACATAACATAATCTTGTAATTATGCTACCACATAAATTAATCCTAATTTTCAGTCCACATTTTCATGTCACTTCTCACCAATCTGACAAAAGCAAGTGTTATACACAGTCATATACTGTATTTCTTGAACATGTAAGATACAACTACATAGTCAGCTGTCATATATACTGTAAACTAAGTAGTTGTAGTATCACTGGTGGGCTTGAGACACTGTTATTCAATTTCTGGCAGTTCTTGTTCACTGTTGCAACTTGCAAGTTGGAAACAACGCGAGGGGATTTAACTCTATGGACCATTTTCAGTAGTTCAGTTGTCAAAAAGTTAGTTCCTCAGTGCTGATTATAGTTCCTGTTTATAACTATTGCAGTCAGTCAACAGCCTGGAACTATGCTATTGGTCTTCTCACGGCAGCCCTTTACAGAAATGTCCAAAATAAACAAAAAGGCTTTTCAAGTGTGATCGTACATTGTTATACTTCAGTGAGACAATCTGGTTATATTAACTGCCTCGTACAAGCAAAAACATGATTTCCCTGTGTTTTATATGTACACTGAGCATACAAAACATTAAGATCACCTGCTCTTTCCATGACATAGACTGACCAGCTGAATCGAGGTGAAAGCTATGATCCCTTACATCACTTAAATCGGTGTATATTAAGTGGGGGAGATGGGTTAAAGAAGGATTTTTAAGCATTGAGAATACTGAGACATGGACTGTGTATGTGTGTCAATCATGGGCAAAAAAAGATATATATTTAAGTGCCTTTGAACGGGGTATGGTAGTAGGTGCCAGGCCCACCGGTTTGAGTGTGTCAAGAACTGCAATGCTACAGGGTTTTTCACACTCAACAGCGTCCCGTGTGTATCAAGAATGGTCCACCACCCAAAGGACATCCAGAAAACTTGACACAACTGTGTGAAGCATTGGAGTCAACATGGGCCAGCATCCTTGTGGAATGCTTTCGACACCTTGTGGAATGCTTTCGACACCTTGTAGACTCCATGCCCCGAAGAATTGAGAATTGAGTTCTGAGGGCAAAAGGGGGGTGCAACTCAATATTAGGAAGGTGTTCCTGTTTGGTATACTCAGTGTATGTCAACACTATGAGGTTGAAATAATACTGACATAGTGAAAATGATGATAATGCCTTTTTAGTGTAAGAGCATTTGAAAAGACTGTCTGAAATATTTGCCTGTTTATGTGGGATGGAGTTTTGGCCTGCCTGGTGACAACACCAGGTAGTAAATTTGTTATTAGACAAATAAGAAAGAAAGTTTCAAACCTCTCTGCCAAACACAGCATATTTTGAGTTTACCCCTCCCTACTTAGAACACTCCCAGACAGTCCTAGCTAAATTCTTGCTTGAGAAATTGCTCCTTGCTAATTGCTAAGAAGCTGTTTCTGTTTTAAAAACAAGCACAGTAAGGTACTTGTTACCCAGAAATGATTTGATACTGAGATAAAAAAAAATGGTTGCATTGGACCTTTAATCTATAACAACGAACAACATTATGAAATCTGGTCCGCTTAACTCATCATATTGGGTTGTGAAAACATTTGTCTCATTGTGGATCATTCGAAAGCATATAAAGTAAGTGATTCAATAATAATTCACTATCAGGTAATTAGTGAATTATGATGCCACATAAACATGCAATTTGTCTCTCAACTGGGCTGCCTGGATACTTGCCCAGTTAGGAGAAGCCACCTTTTCATTTGCAAACAAGCAAGTGACAAATCTTGGTATATGGTCAACCTTCATAGAAGCCCTCAACTGTTCCGCAGCACAAGTTAGCTTACCTTCCAAGAATGGTCGGAATTGGAGAATTAGAACGGGGGGGGGGGTATTTTCTGCCTGAGAGGTTGACAGTGTGTTGAGCAGGTGAGGACTCGAAACCTCCTCCCTGGGGAATGTTAGGGTATATGGTGAAAGTGGCAATTTACCTGTCCAAGCAGGCAGGCACACAGGTCACATCTCTGCAGGCACAACCCACATCTGGCACAGAAGGCATTTACACCCTGGAGGTTGTGTTTAACTGTTAATGAACAACAATTGCGCTGGAGTTGTGGTTTAGGGTGTTGTATTATATAACACAAAATTGTCTCTTCACTAAAGTGACTACAAATCATATAGATTATCTCTCGAATTCCAAAACCCAGCAGATTAACAATACATTGTCGGTATCAGTACTAGAATGTGCACATCAGTGTGCTGTGGGAACATCCCCTGACTAAGAAACAAATAAACATACCCACCTAACCTTTGAGGAAATGCCATTGTTGAAATGTCAATGCCTTGTTATACTCTGCTGAACAGATACCAGCAATTTACATGCCTAAAGACATTCATGCATCGATGAGTGAAAACAATGGTTATGAAATAAAACTGAGCAGAGAGGTTTATTGTTGGCTTCAGTAGGCTTTGCTCTACCTAGGCAGAGAGCATATCCTTCATAGGAAATCCAGAGAGCCAATGGTTGTTTATGTTAGTGGGGGTTTCCATCTTGACTGTATTTTATGGGAAAAGCACAATTCTCTGGAATTGTGAAAACAGCACAAACCTATTCCACTTAGTTAATTTGATAATGATCAAAATTAGTCGTCCCAAAACAGAGGGCAGAGATACGGATGGAATGGAAAAGATATTGAAGAATTTAACCAGATTTGTATATGTTCTACCTGGAACTTGTAACTAATGGCAGCAAATACATATACAAGATTAATATCGGACTTATACGGGTGGTTCACATTTAGACATAACAGAAATGTTGCGTGTATTACATAAAAAGCAGAGAAGAGATGTGTAATCTAAGCCTTCTAAGGTCTCACATACATGTACATGGGACATGCACATTTCCAAGCACTTGCACACCACTGTCTGACGTCATTGACACATGCAATGAGATACTTATTGAAAAATGAAGCAAAGTCTGCCGTGAGGAGGAGGACGAGTGACTTCGGTAGCAGCAGTGAATATATTTAGTTATTAAGTGGACATCTCTCAACAATCATTCTCTCAATAGCACATTGGTAGTAGTCAGTAAATAAATACCAAAGCTGGGCTTGGTTAAAACCTTGGATGGGAGACCAAAGCATAGCTGTAGATAACACAACTAACTGTGCAGTAGGAGTGTGCAAAGCTGTCATCAAGGCAAAAGGGTGGCTACTTTGAAGAATGTCAAATCTAAAATATATTTTGATATTTTTTGGTTACTACATGATTCCATATGTGTTATGTCATAGTTTTGATGTCTTCACTATTATTCTACAGTGTAGAAAATAGAGAAAAAATGAGGAAAAACCCTTGAATGAGTAGGTTGGTCCAAACTTTTGACTGGTACTCTAAGTTAACACATATAGAAATACTCCACTGACGTACACTACCGGTCAAAAGTTTTAGAACACCTACTCATTCAAGGGATTTTATTTATTTGTACTATTTTCTACATTGTAGAAGACATCGAAACTATGAAATAACACATATGGAATCATGTAGTAACCAAAAAAGTGTTCAACAAATCTAAATATATTTTACATTTGAGATTCTTTAAAGTAGTCACCCTTTGCCTTGATGCATTTTTTTTTAAATGCTTCAGAGAGTGTGTAAAAATAAATAAAACCCTTGAATGAGCAGGTGTTCTAAAACTTTTGACTGGCAGTGTATAAGAAAAAACATACAAAATCTTACCAGATCCTTATTAGAGCAGGGACACACACATTGGACTGTCTACCGTTTGCCAGCCAAGAGTAATAGCAGCTCTGAACAGTTTAATTCACTAACCAAACAACCCATACTGCCAGTGCCAGCCCATAATCAAATGTTTAGCTAGCTAGCTAACGTTAACATATTCATTAGCTAGCTAAGGACACCTAACTAACACGGCAGCTAAAACAGGCAGCTGTTGCATGGAAACTAATCCAATGTGATTGAATTATAATGGAAATACTAGCTACAGTGGTTAGCTAGTTTGGATGAAGTATTTAGTGTTGTGTGCATTACGTCTGTGCACTTAGCTAGCTGAGATCACTTAGCCCATAAGTGTGACTGGCTCATGACATTTAATCGTGGCTGTACAGAGAAAATGACCTATTCTTTCATTCGTTCATTACCTATTCTTTCATGCTCTCTGATTGGCTCAAAGTCAAGTTATTGGCCACTGACGATCATTGCGATTGTAAATGGCAAGTTTGTCGCTACCGGGTGCTTTTGTTCTAGCAAGAGAAGGAACGGCCTCCCACTGTGATCAGTACCTATCCTCAGTGAGGATTTCTCGTTGTGTTTAATGCTTTAGATTACTTATTAGATTTATTTTGACAAATAATCTTCTTCTGCCATGCAAGATTCTTATTTGACTATCATGATTATTTTCCATATGGGTCTGATATTCACAGCACAGTCACTGTTATAGTTACTCTTGGTGGAGTTGGTGGAGTTGTAGTCAACAACTCATGGTGGAGATGTAGTCATAGTGGGGACATTAGGAGAATTTGGGCAGCATACGCTATTTCTAGTTATACCACAGTTGTACTAGAAATGTAGGATATTAATTTCATCACACTGTTGCAGGAGAATGTTCCTGCAATCCAGGGCACTTTTCACTTGAAGTGTATTTGATGTATACACTCAAATTAAGCTCCTACATCTGTAGCCTCATCAATGGGATAAGCAGTCCCTGAGGCTGTGGCCCTGGCCAGACCAGTCTTACTTGTTCTGACCCTGGGACCATCACTAATTAATTTTCTTTATCATAGGCCACTCCTCTATGTCCTGCAGAACCACAGTCATAGAAATATAAATTATAAGAATGGACATCCACATACAAATCAGTGTTCTGTAATTATATTTCTATGCTCCCAGAGAGACACGTTTGGCTCTAATGGAGGTTCTGCTGGAAACATAAAGTGACATGGGATGAATAATTAAACTGTTTAACATCAATCTAAATCTGAATGCAAATCTAATGCTAGGGGCACAAAATGGAGAATAGCAGAGTGTTTTCTTGAACAGTAGGCAGCTCATATAATTCATTATTGGTTCATCGGAATCGTAATCTCATGTATACATTATTCACGGTGTGTGAAGAGGTAGGATTGTCAAAGAATGAGCTCCATCTTTTGTGACACCAGTGGAGCAAGGAAAATGTACTGTAGGTGTGTGGGAACTGGAGAGTTCCTTGTTAGAAACCATTATCCCCTGAGCTTTCTTAAAGCCTCCCTTTACTGACTGCTGCTCTCCCTGTCTGACTGGTGATGATGACATGTCACGCCCCTCCCTCACACCTCCCCCACGACCAATGGGCTTTCTCCTACGACTCAAGACCAGTCTGAGCAAGACTACCATGACACACCTAAAGGTCACAGATCCATTCCAGATAGAGAATTCTACATTTTCCCAAACAAAATACAAAATGCCCACAGTAACCCCTGATCTTTAAAACTTTCTTGAGGGTTGGGGGGGGCGGTCTAGCCTAGTGATTAGAGCGTTGGACTAGCAACCAGAAGGTTGCAAGATCGAATCACCGGGCTGACAAGGTAAAATCTGTCGTTCTGCCCCTGAACAAGGCAGTTAACCCACTGTTCCTAGGCCATCATTGAAATTAAAATTTGTTCTTAACTGACTTGCCTAGTTGTTATGCAGGTGAATGAGGACCCAAAAGCGACTTGGTGAAAACAGAGTCTTTAATCCAGTAAAGTAAATATTCAATACTCCTAGACAAATCGGAGCGGTAAATAAAGCATAAAGAACAATTCCACTCGTAATGACGAGAACAGACTGGAGACTCGATCATAAACTGCAGGTTGCCTCGGGAAGGCACTTGACCGTAGCAGACTCAGACACCTGCTCACCACGCAGCATCTGAGGGAAACACGACACGACAGGGCGATACAAAGACACAGCACGGTGAACAATAAACAAGGATCCGACAGGACAGAAACGGAAAACAAGGGGAGAAATAGGGACTCTAATCAGGGGAAAAGATAGGGAACAGGTGTGGGAAGACTAAATGATTGATTAGGGGAATAGGAACAGCTGGGAGCAGGAACGGAACGATAGAGAGAAGAGAGAGAGAGAGGGAGAGAAAAAGGGGAACGAACCTAAAAAGACCAGCAGGGGAAAACGAACAGAAGGAAAAGCAAAATGACAAGACAATATAAGACAAAACATGACAGTACCCCCCACTCACCGAGCGCCTCCTGGCGCACTCGAGGAGGAATCCTGGCGGCAACGGAGGAAATCATCAATCAGTGAACGGTCCAGCACGTCCCGAGACGGAACCCAACTCCTCTCCTCAGGACCGTAACCCTCCCAATCCACTAAGTATTGGTGACCCCGTCCCGAGAACGCATGTCCATGATCCTACGTACCTTGTAAATAGGTGCGCTCTCGACAAGGACGGGAGGGGGAGGGAAGACGAACGGGGGTGCGAAGAAAGGGCTTGACACAGGAGACATGGAAGACAGGATGGACGCGACGAAGATGTCGCGGAAGAAGCAGTCGCACAGCGACAGGATTGACGACCTGGGAGACACGGAACGGACCAATGAACCGCGGAGTCAACTTACGAGAAGCTGTCGTAAGAGGAAGGTTGCGAGTGGAAAGCCACACTCTCTGGCCGCAACAATACCTTGGACTCTTAATCCTACGTTTATTGGCGGCTCTCACAGTCTGTGCCCTGTAACGGCAAAGTGCAGACCTCACCCTCCTCCAGGTGCGCTCACAACGTTGGACAAACGCTTGAGCGGAGGGAACGCTGGACTCGGCAAGCTGGGAAGAGAACAGAGGAGGCTGGTAACCCAGACTACTCTGAAACGGAGATAACCCGGTAGCAGACGAAGGAAGCGAGTTGTGAGCGTATTCTGCCCAGGGGAGCTGTTCTGCCCAAGACGCAGGGTTTCTGAAAGAAAGGCTGCGTAGTATGCGACCAATCGTCTGATTGGCCCTCTCTGCTTGACCGTTAGACTGGGGATGAAACCCGGAAGAGAGACTGACGGACGCACCAATCAAACGACAGAACTCCCTCCAAAACTGTGACGTGAATTGCGGGCCTCTGTCTGAAACGGCGTCTAACGGGAGGCCATGAATTCTGAACACATTCTCGATGATGATTTGTGCCGTCTCCTTAGCGGAAGGAAGTTTAGCGAGGGGAATGAAATGTGCCGCCTTAGAGAACCTATCGACAACCGTAAGAATCACAGTCTTCCCCGCAGACAAAGGCAGACCGGTAATGAAGTCTAGGGCGATGTGAGACCATGGTCGAGAAGGAATGGGGAGCGGTCTGAGACGACCGGCAGGAGGAGAGTTACCTGACTTAGTCTGCGCGCAGTCTGAACAAGCAGCCACGCTCCTGAGTCGGCCACCAAAAGCGCTGGCGAATAGAAGCAAGAGTGCCTCGAACACCGGGATGACCAGCTAACTTGGCAGAGTGAGCCCACTGAAGAACAGCCAGACGAGTGGAAACAGGAACGAAAAGAAGGTTACTAGGACAAGTGCGCGGCGACGCAGTGTGCGTGAGTGCTTGCTTAACCTGTCTTTCAATTCCCCAGACTGTCAACCCGACAACACGCCCATAAGGAAGAATCCCCTCGGGATCAGTAGAAGCCACAGAAGAACTAAAAAGACGGGATAAGGCATCAGGCTTGGTGTTCTTGCTACCCGGACGGTAAGAAATCACAAACTCGAAACGAGCGAAAAACAACGCCCAACGAGCTTGACGAGCATTAAGTCGTTTGGCAGAACGGATGTACTCAAGGTTCTTATGGTCTGTCCAAACGACAAAAGGAACGGTCGCCCCCTCCAACCACTGTCGCCATTCGCCTAGGGCTAAGCGGATGGCGAGCAGTTGCGGTTACCCACATCATAGTTGCGTTCAGATGGCGACAGGCGATGAGAAAAATAAGCGCAAGGATGAACCTTATCGTCAGACTGGAAGCGCTGGGATAGAATGGCTCCCACGCCTACCTCTGAAGCGTCAACCTCGACAATGAATTGTCTAGTGACGTCAGGAGTAACGAGGATAGGAGCGGACGTAAAACGTTCTTTAAGAAGATCAAAAGCTCCTGGGCGGAACCGGACCACTTAAAACACGTCTTGACAGAAGTAAGAGCTGTGAGAGGGGCAGCAACTTGACCGAAATTACGAATGAAACGCCGATAGAAATTAGCGAAACCTAGAAAGCGCTGCAACTCGACACGTGACCTTGGAACGGGCCACTCACTGACAGCTTGGACCTTAGCGGAATCCATCTGAATGCCTTCAGCGGAAATAACGGAACCGAGAAAAGTAACGGAGGAGACATGAAAAGAGCACTTCTCAGCCTTCACGTAGAGACAATTCTCTAAAGGCGCTGGAGAACACGTCGAACGTGCTGAACATGAATCTCGAGTGACGGTGAAAAAATCAGGATATCGTCAAGGTAGACAAAAACAAAGATGTTCAGCATGTCTCTCAGAACATCATTAACTAATGCCTGAAAAACAGCTGGCGCATTGGCGAGACCAAACGGCAGAACCCGGTACTCAAAATGCCCTAACGGAGTGTTAAACGCCGTTTTCCACTCGTCCCCCTCTCTGATGCGCACGAGATGGTAAGCGTTACGAAGGTCCAACTTAGTAAAGCACCTGGCTCCCTGCAGAATCTCGAAGGCCGATGACATAAGGGGAAGCGGATAACGATTCTTAACCGTTATGTCATTCAGCCCTCGATAATCCACGCAGGGGCGCAGAGTACCGTCCTTTTTCTTAACAAAAAAAAACCCCGCCCCGGCCGGAGAGGAAGAAGGCACTATGGTACCGGCGTCAAGAGACACAGACAAATAATCCTCGAGAGCCTTACGTTCGGGAGCCGACAGAGAGTATAGTCTACCCCGAGGAGGAGTGGTCCCCGGAAGGAGATCAATACTACAATCATACGACCGGTGAGGAGGAAGGGAGTTGGCTCGGGACCGACGGAAGACCGTGCGCAGATCATGATATTCCTCCGGCACTCCTGTCAAATCGCCAGGTTCCTCCTGAGAAGTGGGGACAGAAGAAACGGGAGGGATGGCAGACATTAAACACTTCACATGACAAGAAACGTTCCAGGATAGGATAGAATTACTAGACCAATTAATAGAAGGATTATGACATACTAGCCAGGGATGACCCAAAACAACAGGTGTAAAAGGTGAACGAAAAATCAAAAAAGAAATAGTCTCACTGTGGTTACCAGATACTGTGAGGGTTAAAGGTAGTGTCTCAAATCTGATACTGGGAAGATGACTACCATCTAAGGCGAACATGGGCGTAGGCTTGTCTAACTGTCTGAAAGGAATGTCATGTTTCCGAGCCCAAGCTTCGTCCATGAAACAACCCTCAGCCCCAGAGTCTATCAAGGCACTGCATGTAGCACCCGAACCGGTCCAGCGTAGATGGACCGACATAGTAGTACAGGATCTAGATGGAGAGACATGAGTAGTAGCGCTCACCAGTAGCCCTCCGCTTACTGATGAGCTCTGGCTTTTACTGGACATGAATTGACAAAATGTCCAGCAAGTCCGCAATAGAGGCACAGACGGTTGGTGATCCTCCGTTCCCTCTCCTTAGTCGAGATGCGAATACCTCCCAGCTGCATGGGCTCAGTCTCTGAGCCAGAGGAGGGAGATGGTTGCGATGCGGAGCAGGGAAACACCGTTGACGCGAGCTCTCTTCCACGAGCTTGGTGACGAAGATCTACCCGTCGTTCTATGCGGATGGCGAGAGCAATCAAAGAGTCCACACTGGAAGGAACCTCCCGGGAGAGAATCTCATCTTTAACCACTGCGTGGAGTCCCACCAGAAAACGAGCGAGCAGCGCCGGCTCGTTCCAGTCACTAGAGGCAGCAAGAGTGCGAAACTCTATAGAGTAATCCGTTATGGATCGATCACCTTGGCATAGGGAAGCCAGGGCCCTAGAAGCCTCCCTACCAAAAACTGAACGGTCAAAAACCCGAATCATCTCCTCTTTAAAGTTCTGGTAATTGTTAGAACAATCAGCCCTTGCCTCCCAGATAGCTGTGCCCCACTCTCGAGCCCGGCCAGTAAGGAGTGAAATGACGTAAGCAACCCGAGCTCTCTCTCTAGAGTATGTGTTGGGTTGGAGAGAGAACACAATATCACACTGGGTGAGAAAGGAGCGGCACTCCGTGGGCTGCCCGGAGTAGCAAGGTGGGTTATTAACCCTAGGTTCCGGAGGCTCGGCAGACCAGGAAGTAACAGGTGGCACGAGACGAAGACTCTGGAACTGTCCAGAGAGGTCGGAAACCTGAGCGGCCAGGTTCTCCACGGCATGACGAGCAGCAGACAATTCCTGCTCGTGTCTGCCGAGCATGGCTCCTTGGATCTCGACGGCAGTGTTACGAGCGTCTGTAGTCGCTGGGTCCATTCTTTGGTCGGATCCTTCTGTTATGCAGGTGAATGAGGACCCAAAAGCGACTTGGCGAAAACAGAGTCTTTAATCCAGTAAAGTAAATATTCAATACTCCTAGACAAATCGGAGTGGTAAATAAAGCATAAAGAACAATTCCACTCGTAATGACGAGAACAGACTGGAGACTCGATCATAAACTGCAGGTTGCCTCGGGAAGGCACTTGACCGTAGCAGACTCAGACACCTGCTCACCACGCAGCATCTGAGGGAAACACGACACGACAGGGCGATACAAAGACACAGCACGGTGAACAATAAACAAGGATCCGACAGGACAGAAACGGAAAACAAGGGGAGAAATAGGGACTCTAATCAGGGAAAAGATAGGGAACAGGTGTGGGAAGACTAAATGATTGATTAGGGGAATAGGAACAGCTGGGAGCAGGAACGGAACGATAGAGAGAAGAGAGAGAGAGAGGGAGAGAGAAAAAGGGGAACGAACCTAAAAAGACCAGCAGGGGGAAAACGAACAGAAGGAAAAGCAAAATGACAAGACAATATAAGACAAAACATGACACTAGTTAAATAAATGTTTAAAAAAATAAAAATCTAAACATGGAATCACACTTTATTCCAAATCACATCAAATGACATGTTTTGTGTACAGAATGATCAATCAATAAATCTCACTATTCCTATGGAGACAGACGGTCATAAACGAAACACAAATGCAATCTACCCGTGAACTGTCTTAGCCAGGTTGAAGTGGTTAACTGGCTGCATGAGAGCCCTCAGCATGGGAGGGTGCTTATGAATCCGTACCAGCAGCCTATCTGATACAACGCTGACTCATACTACTGCTGTGAAGCCATCGCTTAACATGGGGATCTCACTCTAGCAGCGTGTCAAGGGTCCTACACACAAAAGGGCCAGTACAATCCACATATTCATTGGCTGCCACATAGAGGGTGTTTTAGAGACGATTACACAACGATAGTGCAATTTATTCCGATTTCTGTCCTACCTTAAAACATATTCAAGAGTAATGAATAGAGGTATTTATATGAGATTTGTCATCATTATATAGTGCGATAGCACCTCTAAGGAAGAGCAGGTGTTGTTGGCTAAGGAGGGTGTAAATAGTATTAATGGACCCAGGGGATGCTCAGCCTCTATTTGGTGCTCCCTTTTTGAAAATGCACCAAGGGAATGACTATTCTTTTCTGTCTTCATTATCATATCCTTGGTGGGAAAAAAACGCCCCTGCTATTGTGTGATTGGTAGGCACAATGGGGCAACATCCTGTAACAGTTGCCATGGATGACAAACTAATTTCCAGATTTTGCTCACCTAAATTTGAGGAGAGAAGGAGTGAAAAATGAAGGAGTGAAAGAGGGAGAGATAGAAATGGTATAAAGCTGTACTGAAAGTTGATTTATTTAACCTTTATTTAACCAGGAAGGGCTCATTGAGATTAAAATCTCTTTTTCAAGAGCGCCCTGGCCAAGATAGGCAGAACCAAGTCATTACAAAAGAATTACAGACAGACAACATGAAAAACTACAAGTAATCTAGTAAAAACCATTGAATTCACAAGAGTATAAAACAACAAATTAAAAACATTGACAGGTCAGGGAATCAGCCTCAAAATCCTTCATCAGTGATTTAAAAACACTAATCGGGACAAGTTCTTCCAGTTTAAAAGTATTTTTGTAAGGTGTTCCAAGATGATGGCCCAGAGTACATAAAAGCCCTTTTACAAAATTCAGTTCGGACATTTGGAACAGTTAGCAGGATAAAGTCCAGCGAACAAAGAGAATACCCACCACATTTCTGAACAATAAAAATGCACAAATAAAAAAGTAGTAAACCCAAAATGGTTTTGTACCAGTGACTGAGTCTACGAGTGACTAGAGAAGGCCAGCCAACCCTGGTATACAAAGTGCAGTGGTGTGTAAGGGTTTTGCAGTTTAAAATACATCTCAAAGTGCCACTGTAAAGAGTGTCAATTGATCTCAAACACTGAGCGGAAGCATTCATATATAAAATATCCCCATAGTCTAGTAAAGGCATAAATGTAGCTGATACCAGCCTCCTTCTGGCTTCAAAAGAAAAACAGGCCTTATTCCTAAAATAAAATCCCAATTTCAGCTTCAATATTTTTGTAAATTGTTGAATATGCAATTTAAAAGAGAGGCCGTCATCAATTAAAATTCCAAGATATTTATATGAGGTTACAAACTCTCTCCTTGCCCTGACAGGTAGTAATAGGTGAACGGTTCAGAGGTCTATTTCTTGCATTAGAAAAACACCATTAGTTTAGTTTTGTCAGTATTGAGGTGTCAATCTGTGTCAATCTGAATCAATTTTATCCCTGAATCACATGATTCAGTCTAATGACACATTGATTATGACCAATATCTTTGTGTGTATCATTTAAAACGCAGGTGTCTTAGCTAATGAATGCTTTAAACACAGTCGTTGGACATTGCACGTGACCATTTTATAGCCCGTTATTATGTTTTGTTTGGCTTGATAATAAGGCAATGATAACATAAAGGCAGAGAGAGTTCCCGAACCTGTTTGTTAAGGGTGGAAGGTGAAAAAATGATAGACTAATAGAGGCTAACTGAGCTTCCTCTCACAGGAAGTTAATTCCACACAGAATGGGAAGAGAAGTCAAACTGTTCCCAAGAACTGGGCCTCCAACTGACCAAAGAATACTCTGCACATTGATATTCAGTAGGGGACTTGAGAGAGAAAACCAGTTTCATATCTTTCATAAAATATGTAACAGTGCACTTAGACATAATCTAATAAGGTTTACAAAAGCCTACAAAATCTCTGGAGGCACTGGAATGACGCGTATTTTGAATACTATTTTATAATGTCAAGTGAAGTCATTGTGTAAAAGGCTCTATGTATTCCATACTCAGGTCCAAAAATGTGTATTTCCAAGTGATTTCTTTTCAGTGTAAAATAAAAAAAAAATTCCAGAGAATGGGGTGTTATAGGACACAGACAGTGATGTGACCACATAGCTATCTCACTGAGGACTGAGCCCATGCCCTTATTAG
This sequence comes from Oncorhynchus gorbuscha, assembly GCF_021184085.1. Taxonomy (NCBI): domain Eukaryota; kingdom Metazoa; phylum Chordata; class Actinopteri; order Salmoniformes; family Salmonidae; genus Oncorhynchus; species Oncorhynchus gorbuscha. The sequence goes on from NC_060173.1 coordinate 81,985,313, forward strand.
GAAGTTTTAAAAAAAACTGGCATTTTTCTGCAGAGGGATTTGTCTTCATCTCTGTGGTGTCTGCATACACACTAAGGTAACCTGTTTTTGAATGTTTTGGTGACAGACACTTATCCTGTGCACCCAATCAGAAGGAGGGGGAGTGAAAACACCGGGCATGGACTTTTTAAGGATCGGAGAGCTAAATCTATACAGTTTAGAATTCCATGTAGTTATCATTTTATCAGCCTTACTCATGTCTAAAATAGCTCCAGTTTTTGTGTTACCGCATTGCTATACGTCAAGAAGCTAAATCTGTCCAGTTTACAGTTTTTCATACTGTTCACTTCTAGGACCTATTGCAGAAATCAAACCCAATTACTCACAAAGGCTAAATGCTATGTATCAGACTACAATGACATCACAATGGCAAAATGCTACGTATCAGACTACAGTGGCAACATCTTCTTCTGTGTTTATAACAGAGGACTTTCAGGCTGTGTCAGACCGGTTTCCTTAGAGCTACTGACCTAGGAAGTGGACTGATCTTTGGTTTGTAACTTGCTAGAAGTCTTGAAAAGTGGGAAGGGAGGGGATAATTGCATCTCTATAACGTACAGAAGGATCGTTTCGAACAGTCTCAAAGTCTGCTATAGATTTCAAGTCCACAGTAAAAGCTCCTGAAGTATGGCACTGTGGAATTTCTATGGGAGAAAAATTCCTTGGAAATCAGCTATTGCCAGTGGAGTCTTAATCAAATTAACCAATCAGGCTGGGTGCACGGAAAGAGATGCAGCCTTTGCAATGTGACATATGCATGAGACCTTTCATCTGAAAGAGAGTCGCTCTGCAGTGAGGAGTAGCACTCCAGCTGTGAACCTGGCACAGGCCCATACAGGCTCAGGCACACACAGACACTCACATTGTTTTTGTGTGAATTCACTCATGCACAGTCTCGCCCCTCCCCCAGCCCCTCTGCACATGGCAGGACATGCACGCTAAAGACAAATGCAAACATGCATAGATTTCTCAAGACATGAAAACCCCTGCCTGACAGGACAGCCCCAACACAGTGTCTCTGCAACACTAGAGGCTTGAGGACACGGCTATTAGGAAGACAGATTGGCAAACAGGCTATGACACACTGCGATGGCAATCTCCCTCTGTAGCTTTGTTTGAGAGGACAGAGTGAGGTTACGGTCAAGAAATCATCAGCCTCTATATAATAACAAAGTCCCAACAACCATGCACAACACCAAAACATAAACACGCATTCATTGTTGTGACTAAGCCAGTGTCACAGCCTGTATCATATCAAGCTTAGACGCAGTGCATAGTACATGTAAAGGAAAAATAGGGAGATACGATATGTCACTTTATGCATGACAGAAGTGATCAAGTGTGACAGAGAGAGGGGAGGGAGAGCGGGGGGGTGGGGGGGGGGAGACAGACAGAGAGAGAAAAGTGTGTGTGTGTCTAAACTGGTGATCACATGACTGAAAAGGAGAATCCTGGGACCATGGTCTCTGTGACACCAGCCTCTATCAGGGCACATCAGACTGGCTCATTATCTTAGACCATATCTCCAACTCTATCTGACGTTTGTATTTTTGATTTTATGTAAAGAGTCAAATCAGTTAAGAACAAATTCTTATTTACAATGACGGCCTCCACCAGCCAAACCCAGACAACACTGGGCCAATTGCGCGCCACCCTATGGGACTCCCAATCACGGCCGGTTGTGATATAGCCTGGATTCGAACCAGGGTGTCTGTAGTGATGCCTCCAGCACTGGGATGCAGTGCCTTAGACAGCTGCGCCACTCGGGAGCCCATCTGAAATGGAGGTGGGGGGTGTGTGGGGGAGGTTCTATACAGGAAACAGTGGATTGACTTGACCTATATCTCAGCACAGCGACAAAGCTAAGGGTGAAATGCAGTGATATAAAGCACAACCTTGTTCTTACATAATTGTATAATTTTCCCTAAATTATAGTAAATTGAGTTGAATCGAAATAAAAATACTAACTTAGGACAGAAAAAACATACCTGAAATTCTTGCCTTGTCTTGTTGCTAAAGATGACATTGTTGAGCATATTGAGTTAACAGTAATCTCAGTGGTTGACAATGATGACTCCTGAATGAATGAGTGTGTCAGATAACATGACCTCTGTCTATACTATAGGGACACTCTGTGCAATAGTTACCATGCCAACGGTGAATTAGAAAGAGGAGGGGACAAAAGCCTCTATCTCTGCAGATCTATCTAGGAGGACGCTCAGTTGGTCTTACTTGTGTTTGTTTTGGGCCGTGATTATCCTTGAGTTAAAGTCACATGTTCAGAGAGTGAAATGCCAATGCCTTCTGTATTTTCAAAGTCATATCAGGAAATGAAAGAGCTAGCTTCCCGTTGAGACACAGTGCTAAGTAGTCTATCTCCCCCATGGTTCAAACAGCAGCAGAGCTGCTCCACAACATCGGCCAGAGTAATCTAAGTTCCGACTCTGTCTGCCTCTCTGAGCACACAACAGGAAGCATTGACAACTGTGACACAGAATCTATTGGAACCATTTTGAACAATAGTTCGAAACAACAAAACAAAATGACCACTATGTTTTTTTCTCTTCATGAAACGGTGTGTTATGTGTGCCCAGTAGTTATATTTGTGAACTATTTTAGTGACTGATTTAGGGTCAGCTAAGTCTGTTTTAATTTGGGTAGGATCTATTGATGCTCTCTAGTGCTTAGAAGGATATTTGGGGATTTTGGTAATGAGGTCCTTTATCTACTTCCCCAGAGTCAAACAAACTTGTGGATGCCCTTTTTACGTCACTGTGTCAAGTATGAAGGATGTCAGAGGTAGTTGCACTAACTAGCAGCAAACACCCATAGACTTCCAGCTATTGCGCTAATCCTGAATTAGCATTGGCTCCCGAAACTACCTCTTCCTTCATGCTGGACACAGAGACATAGAAATGGTATCCACTAGTTCATCTGGCTCTGCGGAAATAGATAAAGGGCCCCATTGCCAAAATCCAGAAGTATCCGTTTAACATTACAGTCTGAGTTTAAACTTGTCATTTAGCCAGAACAGCACAGGAAGTGCTGTTAACAAACCCTCCGAGGTCCCTTAAGTGCCATAACATCCGCTCCCTCCCACTTCAGCAGTCATGCACACTTCAGATGTTCCTATTTCATGCTCTAATCCATCACACCAGTTATCTTCGACAGTCTACAATGTTAGTCGTCCCACCAAGAGAAGATTCCATTGGCTTAAATGATTTGTATCTCCCATAGCCTTGTGTCTTTACAGGAATCACGTTACTGCTTGTTCAGGTGATGGCTGGATTTTTCTAAACATAAAATGTGCACGCACAGTCAGTCCTCTAAAAGACAACCAACAATAACAATAATGACTACACAGCTAGATTCTTTATCCAATCTTTTGCCAAAGTTAAGATGTATCTACACATTCTATATTGACCTGACAATGTTGAGTCCTGTGATCTTACCACACTGCCCATTGATCAGACAAAGGAGTGTAAACATTTGCTTGGTGCAAAGAGTAGTTTGACTACTTTGGCTCTACAATAGTGTGCTTGTTGTGTTCACTAATAGCTTGTGAGTAAGAACACCAGGTGGAGTAGACTAGGAAGTGGTTAACAGCAGGAGCAGCATGTTGACAGCAAGCCTCCATCTGGGCCTTGTTCTCTACAAATACATATCCTGTCATGTATGTACCCTGACCTTCTCTGACCTACCCAAGCATCATACATAAGATTACAATGTGTTTACAGGACTATAGGCTATTTATGGCAGTCATGATACTCAATGTAAATTTCCTCCCTTGTTCATAAGTAGCTCAGTGCAGAGACTTGAGGATCGACACTCAACAAGCCTCCACTATGTCCCGGGTACTGCACTCTTGGCCCTGAGAGTATAGTGGAGGAAAACAAACAAGAATTCTGTGCTCATAAGACAAAAAGCCCCAATAGTGATGAGATGTTTATCTTCTCAGGGCATCCAAAGTAGAGATTTCATCTTGACTTTACAGATGTGGGATCCTCATTTGAGCCATTTTTTCTGCAGCAGGAAAACAATCCTGCAGCAACAGGAAATGTGAATTATTGTGTGGATTATAATTTATGGATTTTTTCTAGTGGTTGATACATTTCTCGTAAGAGGGAATTAAGTCTGAAATTTCAAAGGGGAAATGACAAACTTCAGAAGCCTTTTTAAATCTCAAATACACTACATTGTTTTTATTTCCTGTATTGCAGGGAAGTTCTCCTGAAACAGGGTGATCAAATTTAGATCCTACATCTGTACTGTCAGAGACGTATTATAAACCCTGTGGTGGATTGAGCTGGCTTGATGAGAACCATCTGAGGAATGTGCTTATCTGTCACTCCTCTCAGCATCTAGGCCAGTTACAGCTTGCCTGGTAGTATTGGCCCTAACACAGGGATTCTAATAACTGTGAGGATCTGTAGGTATGTTTGTGTTTGGGTTGTGAGGTACTCATACTATCATGTCAACTTTGAGCATGCTGCAGACCAGCTCCAATGGGTATGTTATTAGTGTGAAAGCCTGCCTGTTGTGAAATAAGGCAACTAGTGGCCAATGGTGTAAGAAAGTAGGCCACTTGGTCCTTCCGCACAGTCTGAGAATGTCTTCATCTTACTACAATTCAACTTCCAATGCTGTGTGTGTGTGTGTGTGTGTGTGTGTGTGTGTGTGTGTGTGTGTGTGTGTGTGTGTGTGTGTGTGTGTGTGTGTGTGTGTGTGTGTGTGTGTGTGTGTGTGTGTGTGTGTGTGTGTGTGTGTGTGTGTGTGTGTGTGTGTGTGTGTGTGTGTGTGTGTGTGTGTGTGTTTATGTTTGGGTATGCATGTGTCTGTTCTTTCTAAGCTATTAACTAAGACAAATGCCTAGTTAGACTCTTTTGCACTTTAACTTCCATCTTCCCCTTTCTGAGACTTTTTCCTTTTCCATTAGTAGCTTGCTGCTTCCTTTCTTCATTGTGCTCCAGTTTAGAGGAACCTGTGGGTGTTTCACACAAGCTCTGTGAAGCAGTCGTCAAATGGAAACTCTCTTTACTGACTTTCAACACAAAATGTTGACAAAGATACTTCTTGTGGGGTTTCTCAAGAGTTTAAGATAAATAATATCCTTTAATGCAGTTAAAGCTATCAACAGCCTGTATCTCCTCTATTGTTTGGTTGGCTCTGAGTCCTGTCACATTGTCCAATAGGACATGACCTGGTCATGGGGTCAAAATGGCCACAGTCAACTGAGCCATGCGCTCCTGTTGACATGAAAGGGAAAGAAAAGTGAGCTACTGTTAATCTACTCCAATCTGTCTTGGTTTCTGTCTCAGTTTCTTAAGACTTCTGAGAAGTGTTTTCTCTCAATAGAGTGGCATGGTTAGCTAATGCGGCCTAACTTTGATGGTATTGACATGACCCAAAACAAGACGAGACATGACCCAAAAATAACATGAAGAATTTCATGCTCCGGATGTGAGTGGCTAGTTAAAACACATTACTGTATTACTTGAAACCTTCCCTGGTGCATAGATCTAAGTGCAAAATAGTTCATGTAAGGGGAGTTACCTCTTGTGAAAGCTGTGATGGACTACAGCTAAAAGAGCTACTTAGTAATCATTCATCCTCGCCAGAGGGACTAAGCAGTATGTACTGTGGGATATCTGGAATGTATATTATATCTCCAAACACTAATAGCTAGAAAAGAACAAATCAAAGGATACACTGAAAGGTATTGTCAGATGTGTGTGTTCTTTTTCCTGATTAGCTTGAGAACATCTGCTAAGAGGAAAGTCCAATTTGTAAGTCGCTCTGGATAAGAGCGTCTGCTAAATGACTTAAATGTAAATGTAAGACACACCTTAATTCAAAGGACAGCTTTCATTCGAGCCTACGTTGGCTATTTGAGAGGAAAGGGAAATTGCTTGGCAGAGGCCTGCCATAAGATTCAGGCTCGTGTGACTCAAGGTGAGGTCTCTTATCATAATGGATGGTGCAGTGGTGAGGTTTGGTGATGAAATGTAGAAAACAAATGACACATTCCTCAAATATCTAACTCTGAAACTCATCACAAATAACTGGATAGCTGCAGGAGAGTAAATAAAACACTTCCTAGCTTTGCGGGGGTTACAGAGTAGTCTTGTTGGCCTTTGTTGTTGCTTTGCACTCTTGTGGGGATAGTGAGAGTACATGTCCCTCAGAGAGAAGATTCAATCGGGATCATGGGGAAATAATGCTGTGAATCACCAGTGAGATGAATTATTAACTCAGTGTTGGCACAGCCAAGGAGAGCTTCACATCCTCACAAAACATTGGCTGGGAAAATGGAGTCTAGTGGATCAAACTGAAGAAGCAGTGAAGAACACATTCAGAAGCAGACATGAGATACTATTGTCTGGTAACTGCAGTCTTGATTTTATTTCAGTTCAGTTCACAGATTATTTCACAATGTGAAACACTGAAACACCCTATGACTAGGTAAAGTATCCAGTCATAAGATTGAAAACTAGAAGACCTCTTTTGCTTCAGTGGACCCGGTTCGTAGGACAAGAGCCTTATAAGTGAATCGTATCAGTTATCTTCTCTGTGACTATGACAGAGCAAATGTGCCACCATAAACAAATCTCTCTTTCCAGGCAACCAGATGAATAAGTAATGGCCAGCCATACTGCAAACCTCCAGGGAGAGCCTGTTTGAGCATCTTCATCAAGCACCCGCTAATAACATGGCACAACAGTGTATCCTGCATAATTAATGGCAGGTGTCCAGCAGACGAGACAGACTGTGTTTAGCCCACCACACCAGACATGTAGAGGAGTGAATGTAGCTGTCGGATCTCAAGGACAGGATGGCTGCTAGCCAATCCCTGGGGGTCGGACTCCCTGCTTGACTGACTTCCAGTGCCTGTTGGAACCATGCATAGGTCTAAAGCCATTATGATGTGAGGACAACCGTTGTTAATAAAGGACAAACTGGATTAACTTGGCCATTGGCCTTGAAATAACAGGTGTGTTTGGTTGAGGTCCCTTTGGCTTGATGACCTGACTGAAAAATGGCAAGAAAGACAAATGTGAAAGACAGTGAAAGCTGACGCAAGACAAATGCAATGGTGACTGAGCTCAACTGACCAGGGACAACCTGAAACTGTAGCCTACCGTATGTATCACCTGGGGCAGAGGTCAGCAAAGAACAGAAGATAACATGTTGTTGGATAATGTCCTTCGAAACCAAATAGCTCTGTTTGCCGAGAAACCAAGTGAGTCTATTTTTAGGAACCACTGTATTTTCATTATGGTCAGAAACGTTTGTTTTCCTGTGTTAACTGCTCAAGACTGTCCCTCGTTACTGTCAAAGCTGCACAGTGCCTTGAAAAAGTACTCATCCCCCTTGGCGTTTTTCCTATTTTGTTGCATTACAACCTGTCATTTTAATGGATTTTAATTTGGATTTCATATAATGGACATACACAAAATAGTCAAAATTGGTCAAGTGTAATGAAAAAAATGGAAATTGGTGCACGTGCATACGAATTCACCCACTTTGCTATGAAGCCCCTAAATAAGATCTGGTGCAACCAATTACCTTCAGAAGTCACATACTTAGTTAAATAAAGTCCACCAGTGTGCAATCTATGTGTCACATGATCTCAGTATATCTACACCTGTTCTGAAAGGCTCCAGAGTCTGCAACACCACTAAGCAAGGGGCACCACCAAGCAAGCGGCACTATGAAGACCAGGGAGCTCTCCAAACAGGTCAGGGACAAAGTTGTGGAGAAGTGCAGATCACGGAGCACCACAGTGGAGATTGGAGTATCTGTCCATAGGACCACTTTAATTAAGCCGTACACTCCACAGAGCTGGACTTTACAGAAGAGAGTCCAGAAAAAAGCCATTGCTTAAAGAAAAAAATAAGCAAACATATTTGGTGTTCGCCAAAAGGCATGTGGGAGACTCCACAAACATATGGAAGAAGGTACGCTGGTCAGATGAGAATAAAACAAACTTTTTGGCCATCAAGGAAAAAGATATGTCTGGTGCAAAACCAACACCTCTCATCACCTCGAGAATACCATCCCCACAGTGAAGCATGTTGGTGGCAGTATCATGCTGTGGGGATGTTTTTCATTGGCGGGGACTGGGAACCTGGTCAGAATTGAAGGAATGATGGATGCCTCTAAATTCAGGGAAATTATTGAGGGAAGCATGTTTCAGTATTTCAATGATTGGAGACTGGAACGGAGGTTCACCTTCCAGCAGGACAATGACCCAAAGCATACTGCTAAAGCAACACTCGAGTGGTTTAAAGGGGTAACATTGAAATGTCTTGAAATGGCCTAGCCAAAGCCCAATGCTCAATCAAATTGAGAATCTGTGGTATGACTTAAATATTGCTGTACACCAGCGGAACCCATCCAACTTGAAGGAGCTTGAGCAGTTTGACCTTGAAGAATGGGCAAAAATCCCAGTGGCTAGATGTGCCAAACTTATAGAGACATACCCCAAGAAACTTGCAGCTGTAATTGCTGCAAAAGGTAGCCCTATAAAGTATTGCATTTGGGGGAGTTAATAGTTATGCATGCTCAATTTATTTCTTGTTTGTTTCACAATAAGAAATATTTTGCACCTTCAAAGTGGTAGGCATGTTGTGTAAATGAAATGATACAACCCCCCCCCAAAATCTATTTTATTTCCAGGATGTAAGGCAACAAAATAGAGAAAATGCTAAGGGGGGGGGGGGTGAATACTTTTGCAAGCCACTGTATGTCCACCTCCCATAGCGGTGGGTGAAATGTCCTTCCATAAGTGTGAAAATGCTATTAAAAATGTGTACATGAAAATGTAATGTTATTAAAATATTTTCCATGACACACTGCAGTGAGGTGGGACCTACTCACTGCTCAGCCAGAATTATTTCAAGATGATTCCAAGGTTACAGCTGTTACCTGCAGAGTTCAGCCTCTCCCTCCCTATCCCTGAAGCAGCACTACACTCAGATCAGACCAGCTCACATACCCTTATGGCGCTATGATGAAAGACATTTAAAAGACATTAGGCCCAGTTTACAGGATGTCTAATTTGTTCGAGGCTCTTAAAGCAGTATAGTCATTTATTATCATTGTGAGAGAAAACAGCTTCTTATTTGGGTCTAAGTGTGTCTTTGTTTGGAGGCCCATATTCAGTGGGTTTCCGAATGCTGTTTTCCATTTGCGCAATAAATGGATCATTTGCCAGGATATTGTTGATGGCTCACACAATGGTAATTCTGTTTCCATACTAATTATACTGCACCAGACGGTGATCCTCATACATAACAGAACCAAAAACCTATGCAAATTATGAAGCTGGATGGAAAAAAAGTTACTTAGCACTGTTTCATATGGTGTTTGACCCCATCACTTGAGCCATAGCAACCCACTGTCCAACAGTCTCTTTGATCCTGTATGGTGTATGGCCTTCAATCTAACAGCAGTCACTGTCGTCGCTACACATGCACAAACACACGCGCACAAACTCACACTGCTCATCTCGTCTCCACACAGGGCAGGATGTGGTCGTGTCGACGCCACTTTCAAAATAACTCTTCAACAGTCTTCTTTCTCCTTTTATAGTCAAAGCCATGTTGTTCACCATGCATGGTGTCACAGGGCCATGTTACAGTGTGAGACACCTGAGAGAGTGGGTGTCTCCATCCTGATGTCACAGGTAATGAACCCTCCATTCAGTGTGCCAGCAGAGGTTTAAGCTACTGTCTATGTACAGGAACACCCATCCTGATACATGTGACTTACAGCAGGGTTCTTATTCTAGTTCTATAGGAACACTAACTTCTGTATTGTCCTTGCGTTATCAAACTCTACATTATTACCATGTTCCCTGATATATATATATATATATATATATATATATATATATATATATATATATATATATATATATATATATATATATATATATATATATATATATATATATGTGCTTTAGTCACATAGCTTAACAGAGGCTACTGCATTATGCCTTGATTATCAGACTTGACTTCTTGATATTGATCTATAGGCCTGGCGTTAATTGATGTGAATTCCAGGCCTGCATGTGAATTCCAGGAAGTAGTCTGAAAGACTTCCTGAAAAAAGTTGTCAATGACTCCACACTATTGTAAAGCACCTTAATCGAGTAAAAAGCATCATGCAATATGATACTACTTTAGGCCCCGTAACAGCTCTCCTTTCAGAAACTGATATGATCAAAAAATGCACTTGCTTAAACAAACAATTACATTGATTTGTTTGTGGGAGCAGGGGGCAGAAAGTAAGGATGGTGAAATGGGTTCCTTTTCATCATACTGTGTGACCTGACAAATGATGCTCTTACTATGTAAAGCCTGCCAGTATCTGCATCACATAGACAACAAAATGGACGAATGGCCAGCACTTCTCTTTGTGATGTTTCATGCTGTATTCTCATTCAGGATGTGAAAATATGGAACTTCCCCTAGGCAGACCGAAACATAAGCAGACAGAGACCTCTGGTGACAGAAATGTTCAGACGGTTGAATAAGTTAGCTGCTCCTGGTAAAATTCCACTCACAAAGAACTGAGATTTCTGCTCTGAGGCCAGACACTAGAATAAGACATCATAATATGGCATGGAATTAGAGAAACAGAACTAAAGTGAGTGAATGATGAGCATAGACAACTCATTACATAATGTACATACTGTACTTGTGATTACCTCAGAGACATGTGGGCCCACCTCTGTTTGTGGAATTGAAATGCCGTTAGATAAATACATGTTTTGGTGGAATATCTCCAGCCAAATAACATTTGAGGTTGTCTTTTTATTTGGCTATCATCAATGGAATTTCAGCCTGTGAAGATAAATCTATCAATAAACAAACAGATTTAGTCTATGTGGTGAGTCCAAGTTAATGTTTCAGCCTGTACAATCCTATTATGTGGGAGCAGTGTAATGACAGGCTCTGAGTTTAAGAAACTCAGGACTCCCCCATGTGGAGAAAACTGTCATTGAAAACAAGAGGGAGCAAGTTTACACATCCAATTGTTTTGGGACATACTTTCATCGCATGGCAAAAATATCTGCCCATGTTCCCGAAAACATCTGAAAACATCTGAAATGTTAAAATGGTTTAAGAGTATATTAAATAATCCCGCAGTCCCCCCCCCCCTTTTCTGAACTCACACCTGACTATTTTCCTCCTTCCTAGCTCTGACTTTGCTGATAGTTACTTTCTTGAAGAACATTTGATTTACTATGACTGTGATATGTGGTTGTCCCTCCTAGCTTTCTTAATATGAATACACTAACTGTAAATCGCTCTGGATAAGCACATCTGCTAATTGGCTAAAATGTCAACGCAAATAGAAAAAAAACATACTTATTGTTGGTTTGACTCATGTATATATTATATCATATAGACTATAGGGTTCAATAACTATCTTGTACTTCATCCTAATTTGGTATTTCCCAGGTTACATAAAGGATGAGGGGGGAAAACAAAACTAGTTTAATGTCAATAGCTAATTTCAATATTTCACTTTTCTGATTCCTACTGCAGCCTACACCATCTGACTGATGTACGACATACAATACAGGTCTATAGCACATTCCATAACCAACCCAAATTACCTTGTACTCCTGTACTTCAACTCGGTACTGTTATCCCGTGTATATAGCCATGTTATCGTTACTCATTGTGTATTTATTCCTTGTGTTATTACCTGTCTATTATTTTTCTCTCTGTGTTGTTGGGCCCGTTAAGTAAGCATTGCGCTGTTCGTCTACACGTTGTTTTACGAGCATGTGACAAATACAATTTCATTTTATTTCAACAGCAGAATGAACCAATAGAGAGGCACCATCTGTCCCAAAGGCTTAACGCCAATCAGGGGAAACAGGATCCTCTCTAGGTTCAAAGTCATGGGGCCACTGGTGTTTTCTCAGACTTAACCACAGATTGACTTTAAGGACAGAAGAGGGTGCTGTTGTTGAAGTGGGAATAATCCCTTCATCATAGCCAGCTGGGAGGCAGTTAGCCGTGCAGATAGATCAGGCTCCATCCCCTCTCAGCTTGGACTGCCAGAGCCTTGTGAGTAGGAGCCTGGACATCAGGAAACAGCTCCAGTTTCGACTGCTTGCATGACTGACATGCCTGAGATGTTTACCATAAGGTTTCACTGATCAGAAGAAGTAGGGCATACATGGTGTCGGTAGCAGAGTGTGAATGATTGAGATATTCATACATTCTTGTCATGTGTGAATTTATGATATATATTTATCATGAGGTGAAGTAATCCATTATAATTCTTTGTCATATTTATCGGCAAAGTGCAATATGTACTGTTGCTGAACTTGAAACAGTGCAGGGAGAGGGCAAATATTTATATTGAGTTCAGTTGAATTACTGTAATTATTTATCAAATCTTCTGGGGCAAAAACTTTGAAAACAATCATTTCTAACAGTTCCAGGATATAACAGGGGGATTCCAATATTCTCAAACTGTACTTTTTACTGATCAAATCAACTGTACATCAATGTACTGTGGTATTTTGTAATGTGTGGGGTCCCCTTCAAGTATCCCATTTTGATCTATCCCTTAGATTAATATTACGTCATATATCAAATACATGTCATCAGCCAAACATTCCAGAGATAGAGGCAGACTTGTGAAAGATGAGAGTTTTTGTAAGAAACACCTGGGTGAAACAAGGCAGTATCTGCTGAAAGGTGTCAGATTAGCGATCTTACTTTCATCCCATCTCAGCGATGACAGGAATAAGAGGACGTGTCATAGGAAAATGTAAAAACAAAAGACGCTTGCCAAAATTTCTACTCCCAACAAAGAAACTTCCAATCTTCACATGTTCAGAGCATTCGGAAAGTACTGTCACCTTAACTTTTTCCACATGTTTACGGTACTGCCTTATTCTAAAATTGATTAAATCGTTTTTTTCCATCATCAATGTACACACAATACCCCATAATGAAGACAAAGGAGATGATAGTGGACTACAGGAAAAGGAGGACTGAGCATGCCCCCATTCTCATCTACGGGGCTGTAGTGGAGCAGGTTGAGAGCATCCACATCACCAACAAACTATGGTAAAAGCACACTAAGACAGTCGTGAAGAGGGCACAACATAACCTATTCCCACTCAGGAGACCATGACTATTTGGCATGGGTCCTCAGATCCAGGACCTCTATACCAGGCAGTGTCAGAGGAAGTCCCTCAAAATTGTCAAAGACTCCAGCCACCCTAGTCATAGACTGTTCTTTCTGCTACCACACGACAAGCAGTACCGGAACGCCAAGTCTAGGTCCAAGAGGTTTCTAAACAGCTTCTACCCCCAAGCCATAAGACTCCTGAACATCTAATAAAATGGCTACCCAGACTATTTGCACTTCTATGTTGCTGCTACTCTCTGTTAGTATCTATGCATAGTCATTTATAATAACTCTACCTACATGTAAATATTACCTCAATAACCTTGACACCGGTGCCCCCGCACATTGACTCTGTACCAGTACCCCCCTGTATATAGCCTCGCTATTGTTATTTACTGCTGATATTTAATTAGTTATTCTGCTCTCTTACTTTCTTTAGGTATTTTCTTAAAACTGCATCGTTGGTTAAGGGCTTGTAGGTAAGCATTTCACTGTAAGGTCCTTGACCTGTTGTATTTGAATTGATTGGATTTGAATGACAAAGCAAAAATATATGTTTTAATTTTGAAAAAAAATAAAATAGAAAAATAAATTGAAATATCACATTTCCATAAGGACTCAGAACCTTTACTCAGTACTTTGTTGAAGCACCTTTGGCAGCGATTACAGCCTCGAGTCTTCTTGGGTATGACGCTACAAGTTTGGCCCACCCGTATTTAGGGAGTTTCTCCCATTCTTCTCTGTAGAGCCTCTCAAGCTCTGTCAAGTTTTTTCAGATCTCTCCAAAGAAGTTTGATCAGGTTCAAGTCCGGGCTCTGGCTGGGCCACTCAAGGACATTCAGAGACTTGTCCCGAAGCCAATCCTGCGTTGTCTTGGCTGTGTGCTTCGGGGTGTTGTCCTGTTGAAAGGTGAACCTTCACTCCAGTCCGAGGTCCTGAGTGCTCTTGTGCAGGTTTTCATCAAGGATGTCTCTGCTCCGTTCATATTTCCCTCGATCCTGATTAGTCTCCCAATCCCTGCCACCGAAAAACATCCCCACATGCTGCTGACACCACCCTGCTTCACTGTAGGGATGGTGCCAGGTTTCCTCCAGACATGATGCTTGGCATTAAGGCCAAAGACTTCAATTTTGGTTTGACTGAGAATCCTTTAGGTGCCTTTTGGCAAACTCCAAGTGGGCTGTCATGTGTCTTTTACTGAGGAGTGGCTTCCGTCTGGCCACTCTACCATAACGCCTGATTGGTGGAGTGCTGCAAAGATGGTTGTCCTTCTGGAAGGCTTTCCCATCTCCACAGAGGAACTCTGGAGCTCTGTCAGAGTGACCATCGGGTTCTTGGTCACCACCCTGACCAGGACCCTTCTCCCCCGATTGTTCAGTTTGGCCAGGAAGCCAGCTCTAGAAAGAGTCTGTGGTTCCAAACTTCTTCCATTTAAGAATGATGGAGGCCACTTTGTTCTTGGGGACATTCAACGCTGCATAAACATTTTGGAACCCTTCCCCAGACCTGCACCTTGACACAATCCTGTCTCAGAGCTCTACGGACAATTCCTTTTGACCTCATGGTTGGTTTTTGCTCTGACATGCACTGTCAACTGTGGGACTTTATATAGACAGATGTGTGCCTTTCCAAATCATGTCCAATCAATTGAATTTACCACAGGTGGACTCCAATCAAGTTACAGAAACATCTCAAGGATAATAAATGGAAACAGGATGCACCTGAGTTCAATTTCAAGTTTCATAGCAAGTGGTCTGAATACTTATGTAAATATTTTTCTTGGGCTATATTTGACTTCCGTTTCTTTACTTACTGTATTACAACAATGTCTTCTTAGATTACATACATGTTTAAGACTGCATAGTGTAACTATCATCGTTGGAATGAGGTGAGGACCAAAGCGCAGCGTGGTATGTGTTCATGATGATATTTAAACTCAGAACACTAAACTAAATAACAAAGAGAAAGAAACAAAACCGAAACAGTTCTGTAAGGTGACAAAACACACTAGACACCCATGAAACACAGGTGGAAAAAGGCTACCTAAGTATGATTCTTAATCAGAGACAACTAACGACACCTGCCTCTGATTGAGAACCATACCAGGCCAAACACAAAAACAAAACATAGAAAACGGAACATAACAACAACCCACCCAACTCACACCCTGACCATAGTAAAACAAAGACATAACAAAGGAACTAAGGTCAGAACTAAGGTCAGAACGTGACACATAGAAAGGTTATCCCTTCACAGTCAGAGGACAGGCAGTCATACTGAGAGGTCTGATTCGATTATTATTCCTAGTAAAGATCTGGTCTCATCTTGTTTTCCATCTGCAGACTTCTAAGCAATGTCTCTCCATTTAGCAGTGTAAACTGCCCCAGGATTGCTTTTGCAGAATATCTCTGAGACAGAATAAACCTAATTTGCTTTTAACTCAGACTGAGATTCATGCTCAAGTCAAGTGAAGGTTATGGGCTACATGAATAACTGTGTCATGTTGGTTCATGTTACTGTTGGCCTATGTCACCAAATAAAGTGTACATTCACTGAGAGTTTCCTTTTAAAAGACGTACACACACTAAAATGTAAAATAAACGTGTTTTGGGTAAAATAGTGTGTTTAGACACAACTGAAAACTTCAAGCAGTTGGTCTGACGGGAATCCGTGATGTCATCGGCCTCCCCTTGCTTGAGGCTTGAGGGATAATAGATGACCAATAGAGGAAAGGCCCACCCCCAAATTGTGCAATGTCATGACTCACCTGGACCACCTATTGAGATGTGCCATTTGTTAACCTCTTCAACCTATGGGGGCGCTATGTCATTATTGGATAAAAAGATGTGCCCGTTTTAAGCGCAATATTTTGTCACAAAAAGATGCTCGACTATGCATGGAATTGACAGCCTTGGAAAGACAAAACTCTGACGTCTCTAAAACTGCAAAGATAGTATCTGTGAGTGCCCCAGAACTAATGCTACAGGCGAAACCAAGATGAAGTTTCATACAGGAAATGCCCCAGATTCTGAAGGCGCTGTGTTCCAATGTCTCCTTATATGGCTGTGAATGCGCCAGGAATGAGCCTGCGCTTTCTGTCGTTTCCCCAAGGTGTCTGCAGCATTGTGACGTGTTTGTAGGCATATCATTGGAAGATTGACCATAAGAGACTACATTTACCTGGTGTCCCGCCCGGTGTCCTGTGTCGAAATTATTGCGTAATCTGTAGGTCCATGCGCGTACCATTTCTTCAAAAGAGAAAGTCAACTGCCACGATGGATTTTATCGTCGATAGATATGTGAAAAACACCTTGAGGATTGATTCTAAACATCGGTTTGCCATGTTTCTGTCGATATTATGGAGTTAATTTGGAAAAAAGTTAGCGTTTTAATGACTTAATATATATTTTTTTTTCCCTTACCCAAACGTGATGAACAAAACGGAGCGATTAGTCGACACAAATAATATTTTTTGTAAAAACGGAACATTTGCTATCTAACAGAGTCTCCTCATTGAAAACATCTGAAGTTCTTCAAAGGTAAATTATTTTATTTGAATTATTTTCTGGTTTTTGTGGAAAATGTTGCATGCTGAAATAGAGTCATAATCCTATGCTAGGCTATCAATACTGTTACACAAACGCTTGTTTAGCTATTTTGAAAATCTGAGATGACAGTGTTGTTAACAAAAGGCTAAGCTTGAGAGCAAATAGATTCATTTCATTTCATTTGCGATTTTCATGAATAGTTAACGTTGCGTTATGGTAATGAGCTTGAGGCTGTATTCACGATCCCGGATCCGGGATGGCTCGACGCAAGAAGTTAAGTCAATCAGGTGTTAAATTAGGTGAAAAGGAGACTCGAGCGATTCTTTAAAGGCATGTGATTTTCCTGTGTTTTACACAGTCCTGTGTAAAAGGATTTCTACTTGTGCATATTTTTGATATTGAATGCTATCAGATCTTCAACCAAAACCTAACATTAGATAAAGGGAACCCGAGTGAGCAAATAACACAACACGACTTATTTCATAAACTAAGACATGCAACACCGAATGCCCCATGTGAAAAAGTAATTGCCCCCTTAAGCTCAATAACTGGTTGTGCCACATTTAGCTGCAATGACTCCAATCAAACGCTTCCTGTAGTTTTTGATCTGTCTCTCACGTAGCTGTGGGGAAATTTTGTCCCACTCTTCCACCCAGAACTGTTTTAACTCAATGACATTTGTGGGTTTTCAAGCATAAACTGCTCGTTTCAAGTCCTGCCAACACATCACAATTGGAATTAGGTCTAGCCTTTGACTAGGCCTTTCCAAAACCTTTTTTTTTTTAGCTTTCTAGACATTTTCATGTAGTCTTGATTGTGTGTTTTGGATCACTGTCTTGCTGCATGACCCAGCTGTACTTCAGAATTCCTGTAGAATTCTCGGATACAGAGCAGAATTCATGGTTCCTTCTATTAAGGCAAATCGTCCAGGTCCTGAGGCAGCAAGGCATTACCAAACCATCCCACTACCACCACATAATGGCGGAGATAATGACGCCGGAGGAGATGGCTGCCGTTTTACAGTCCCCTAACCAATTATGCTATTGTGGGTTTTTTCACTTTCTTTGTAACTTATTTTGTACATAATGTTTCTGCTACCGTCTCTTACGACTGAAAAGAGCTTCTAGATATCAGGACAGCGAATACTCGGAGTTGGACGCAAAGGATTTACTCAATTCACCCGACAAGGCCCTCATCCCCGTCATTCGCAGGAGAAAGAGACGGAGATATCGGGGACGTAGGTCTGGGTGCCTTGTAAGGATCTGCAGTCGGACGCCTGTTTTGTCTTGTCCCGTCCCATGTAGATATTGTTTTCTTCGTATACAGTGGGGCAAAAAAGTATTTAGTCAGCCACCAATTGTGCAAGTTCTCCCACTTAAAAATATGAGAGAGGCCTGTAATTTTCATCATAGGTACACTTCAACTATGACAGACAAAATGAGAAAAGAAATTCCAGAAAATCACATTGTAGGATTTTTAATGAATTTATTTGCAAATTATGGTGGAAAATAAGTATTTGGTCAATAACAAAAGTTTATCTCAATACTTTGTTGTTATATACCCTTTGTTGGCAATGACAGAGGTCAAACGTTTCTTTTATTCACTGCTTTAGCACACTCCATCAACCCGAATGTCCTAGCCATGTCTTAATCCAGGTTTAGGAAGGCCACCAAAAAAAATGAAATTTAATCTCTATCTATAACATTTTACGACAAGATAGAACTGCCAAAGAGGGCAGAGTTGCAATCTACTGCAAAGAAAGCATGCAGAATTCTGACCTAACCAGGTCTGTGTCCAAACAATTCGAGCTTCTACTTTTAGAAATCCACCTTTCCAGAAATAAGTCTCTCAGCGTTGATGCTTGTTATAGACCCCCTTCAGCCCCCGGCTGTGCCCTGGACACCATATGTGATTTGATCACCCCCCATCTATCTTCAGAGTTCATACTGTTATGTGACCTAAACTGGGACATGCTTAACACCCCTGCCGTCCTACAATCTAAGCTAGATGCCCTCAATCTCACACAAATTATCAAGGAACCTACCAGGTACAACCCTAAATCCATAACCATGTGCACCCTCTTAAATACAGTGCCTTGCGAAAGTATTCGGCCCCCTTGAACTTTGCGACCTTTTGCCACATTTCAGGCTTCAAACATAAAGATATAAAACTGTATTTTTTTGTGAAGAATCAACAACAAGTGGGGTGGGACACAATCATGAAGTGGAACGACATTTATTGGATATTTCAAACTTTTTTAACAAATAAAAAACTGAAAAATTGGGCATGCAAAATTATTCAGCCCCTTTACTTTCAGTGCAGCAAACTCTCTCCAGAAGTTCAGTGAGGATCTCTGAATGATCCAATGTTGACCTAAATGACTAATGATGATAAATACAATCCACCTGTGTGTAATCAAGTCTCCGTATAAATGCACCTGCACTGTGATAGTCTCAGAGGTCCGTTAAAAGTGCAGAGAGCATCATGAAGAACAAGGAACACACCAGGCAGGTCCGAGATACTGTTGTGAAGAAGTTTAAAGCCGGATTTGGATACAAAAAGATTTCCCAAGCTTTAAACATCCCAAGGAGCACTGTGCAAGCGATAATATTGAAATGGAAGGAGTATCAGACCACTGCAAATCTACCAAGACCTGGCCGTCCCTCAGAGATGCAGCCAAGAGGCCCATGATCACTCTGGATGAACTGCAGAGATCTACAGCTGGGAGACTCTGTCCATAGGACAACAATCAGTCGTATATTGCACAAATCTGGCCTTTATGGAAGAGTGGCAAGAAGAAAGCCATTTCTTAAAGATATCCATAAAAAGTGTAATTTAAAGTTTGCCACAAGCCACCTGGGAGACACACCAAACATGTGGAAGAAGGTGCTCTGGTCAGATGAAACCAAAATTGAACTTTTTGGCAACAATGCAAAACGTTATGTTTGGCGTAAAAGCAATACAGCTCATCACCCTGAACACACCATCCCCACTGTCAAACATGGTGGTGGCAGCATCATGGTTTGGGCCTGATTTTCTTCAGCAGGGACAGGGAAGATGGTTAAAATTGATGGGAAGATGGATGGAGCCAAATACAGGACCATTCTGGAA
This sequence comes from Oncorhynchus gorbuscha, assembly GCF_021184085.1. NCBI lineage: Eukaryota > Metazoa > Chordata > Actinopteri > Salmoniformes > Salmonidae > Oncorhynchus > Oncorhynchus gorbuscha. The sequence continues at coordinate 82,005,178 of NC_060173.1, forward strand.
GAAAACCTAATGGAGTCTGCAAAAGACCTGAGACTAGGATGGAGATTTGTCTTCCAAAAAGACAATGATCCAAAACATAAAGCAAAATCTACAATGGAATGGTTCAAAAATAAACATATCCAGGTGTTAGAATGGCCAAGTCAAAGTCCAGACCTGAATCCAATCGAGAATCTGTGGAAAGAACTGAGAACTGCTGTTCACAAATGCTCTCCATCCAACCTCACTGAGCTCGAGCTGTTTTGCAAGGAGGAATGGGAAAAAATCTCTCGATGTGCAAAACTGATAGAGACATACCCCAAGCGACTTACAGCTGTAATCGCAGCAAAAGGTGGCGCTACAAAGTAGTCACGTAAGGGGGCTGAATAATTTTGCACGCCCAATTTTTCAGTTTTTGATTTGTTAAAAGAGTTTGAAATATCCAATAAATGTCATTCCACTTCATGATTGTGTCCCACTTGTTGATTCTTCACAAAAAAAAAACAGTTTTATATCTATGTTTGAAGCATGAAATGTGGCAAAAGGTTGCAAAGTTCAAGGGGGCCGAATACTTTCGCAAGGAACTGTATCATCCTGACCAACTTGCCCTCTAAATACACCTCTGCTGTCTTCCAGGATCTCAGCAATCACTGCCTCATTGCCTATGTGCGTAAACGACCACCCCTCATCACTGTCAAACGCTCCCTGTAACACTTCAGCAAGCAGGCCTTTCTAATCGACCTGGCCCGGGTATCCTGGAAGGATCTTGACCTCATCCCGTCCATAGAGGATGCCTGGTTGCTCTTCAAAAGTGCTTTCCTCACAATCTTAATTAAGCATGCCCCATTAGAACATTTTTGAACTAAGAACAGAAATAGCCCTTGGTTCACCCCAGACTTGACTGTCCTTGACCAGCAAAAAACATCCTGTGGCGTTCTGCATTTCGCATCAAATAGCCCCCACGATATACAACTTTTCAGGGAAGTCAGGAAGCAATATACTCAGTCAGCTAGGAAAGCTAAGGCTTGGGTTTTTGAACAGAAATTTGCTTCGTGTAGCACTAATTCCAAAACGTTTTGGGACACCTCCTCCCAGCTACCCACTGCACTGAGGCTAGGAAAGACTATCACCACCGAAAGATCTATGATAATTGAACATTTCAATAAGCATTTTACCGGTCATGTTTTGCACCTGGCTACTCCTACCCCGTCCAACATCTCAGCACACCCTGCACCAACTTGCCCAATAAGTCTTTATACGTCTTTGCTAGGTAAAGCCCTGCCTTATCTTAGCTCACTGGTCACCATACCAACACCCACCCATAGCACTTGCTCCAGCAGGTATATTACACTGATCATCCCCAAAGCCAATACTTCCTTTGGCTGCCTTTCCTTTCAGTTCTCTGCTGCCAATGACTGGAACGAATTTCAAAAATCACTGAAGCTTGAGTCTTATTTCTCCTTATCTAACTTTAAGCATCAGCTGTCATAGCAGCTTACCGATCACTGTACCTGTACACAGCCAATCTGTAAATAGCCCACCCAACTACCTCATCCTTTCACGTTCTTTCAAAATCGAACCCAGAAGCAGACCAGGACAAGGAGAGTAGGAAGAAGGTGAGTATTTATTTACAAGTGAATGTGTAGATATATCCAGGTGGCGTAGCGGGCAGCGGTGGTGAGTTAATGGGAGTAAATAAGTGGATCCAATGGGGTAGCGGAATCCTCCGACGACCAGGCGGGAATGGGGTAAATGTTCCGGGTGAGTAACTGAAGACAGAACAAACTGAGGTAAGTTTAAGGCAAGCAATACGTAAAAAAAAACAACAAAACAAATCATATCCAACTTGAGGCTGATACTCTGGCACAACATACTGTTCATGGCTAACGATCCGGCAGGGAATGGATGTCAGGTCAGAGCTTTTGAAGGGGAGAGGTGATGATCAGGACAGGTGTGCAGATTACTGATGGGATACAGGTGCGGGTGAACATTGATCTCCCAACAAGCTAATTCGCCCGGCAACCAGACAGGGTGCGTTCCAGGACACCGGAAACACACTCCAGGACAGAAACACAGGCAAACACAGACTCAGGAAGCAGGATTCGTGACACATCCCCATGTTATTACTTACCCTCTTGCTCTTTTGCACCCCATTATCATCTGCACATATTTCACTCCAGTGTTAATGCTAAATTGTAATTATTTCGCCTCTATGGCCTATTTATTGCCTACCTCCCTACTCTTCTGCATTTGCACACACTGTACATAGATTTGTCTATTGTGTTATTTATACTTTTACTTTTGATACGAGAGTATATTTTAGCAATTACATTTACTTTTGATACTTTTGTATATTTAGAACCAAATACTTTTAGACTTTTACTCAAGTAATATTTTACTGGGAGACTTTTACTTGAGTAACTTTCCGTTAAGGTATCTATACTTTTACTCAAGTATGAAAATGTGGTACTTTTTCCACCACTGCCTCCAGCGAACCATCGAGTAGGCAAAGCGTCAATACAAGACTAAGATTGAATCGTACTACACTGGCTCTGATGCTCGTCAGATATGTCAGGGCTTGCAAACTATTAAAGACTACAAAGGGAAGCACAAATTACAAAGGGAAGCACAGTTCAGCGTTCAACACCATAGTGCCCTCAAAGCTCTTCACTAAGCTAAGGACCTTGGGACTAAACAACTCCCTCTGCAACTGGATTCTGGACTTCCTGATGGGCCACCCCCAGGTAGTAAGGGTAGGTAACAACACGTCCGACACGCTGATCCTCAACACGGGGGCCCCTCAGGGGTGTGTGCTCAGTCCCCTCCTGTACTCCCTGTTCACTCATGACCAGGCATTACTCCAACACCATCATCAAGTTTGCCGTTGACACAACAGTGGTCACAATCTGATCACCGGCAACGACGAGACAGCCTATAGGGAGGAGGTCAGGTACTTGGCCGTGTGGTGCCAGGGCAACAACCTCTCCCTCAATGTGATCAAGACAAAAGAGATGATTGTGGACTGACAAGGAAAGGAGGAAAGAGCACGCCCCCATTCTCATGGAGCTGTAGTGGAGCAGGTTGAAAACTTTAAGGTCCTTGGTGTCCACTTCCCCAACAAACTATCATGGTCCAAGTACATCATGACAGTTGTGGAGAGGGCACGACAAAGTCTATTCCCCTTCAGGAGACTGAAAAGATTTGGCATGGGCCCTCAGATCCTCAAAAAGTTCTGCAGCTGCATCATTGAGAGCACCCTGGCGGGTTGCATCACTGCCTGGTATGGTAACTGCTTGGCCTCTGACCGCAAGGCACTACAGAGGGTAGTGCGTACGGCCCAGTACATCAATGGGGTCAAACTTTCTGCCATCCAGTACCTCTTTCCCAGTCGGTGTCAGATGAAGGCCCTAAAGATTGTCTCCAGCCACCCTAGTCATAAAATACAGCACTGAGTGATAACTGAGCGCCAAGCCAACTTCTTAACAGCTTCTACCCTCAAGCCATAAGACTACTGAACAGATAATCAAATGGCTACCCAGACTATTTGCATTGCCGCCCCCTCTTTTATGCTGCTGCTACTCTCTGGTTATTATCTGTGCATAGTCACTTTAACTCTACCTATATGTACATATTACCTCAATTACCTCAACTAACCGGTGCCCCCGCAAATTGACTTTGTAACGGTAGCCCCTGTATTTAGCCTCACTATTGTTATTTTACTGCTGCTCTTTAATTATTTGTTATTCTTCTCTCTTACTTTTTTTACTTTTATTTTTTACTTATTTTTTCATGAACACTTATTTTTCTTAAAACTGCATTGTTGGTTAAGGGCTTGTAAGCATTTCACTGTAAGGTCTACACTTGTTGTGTTCAGAGCATGTGACAAATACAATTTGAGATGATTTGACCATGCTTGACCGTTGGTATAAGGTTCTTACTGTGGAATGCAGTGTTTGGCTTTCGGCAGGAATAATACCACTTCCTGTGAAATATCATGACATTTGAAGTGTTCCAAAACCACATGATTTCCCATGTTTTCCCTTCCCCACAAAATTCTTGTTTGAGAAATTGCTCTTTGCTAAGAAGCCTTTTTTGTATCATTTTAAGTTGAAAACACTTAATTGTTAACTGTTGTTAATTGTTAACTAGACATTATTTGATTTTGAGATAAAAACGGCTGCATTGGACCTCTAACTTTTCAACCCCAATATCGATCAAATAGTTGGGTCTTTCCACGAAATGAGTGCCTTTAGCATCCCTTTCATTTTTTTAAAGGAGAAATTGTGCATAAAAGCCTGCTATATTAAGTACCCTTTAATATAGACCACAGGATAATTCAATGAGTCACATTTCTTTTATATGAATAAAGACTTGCCAAAGTGCCAAAATTCAGCACTTTAAAATGTCCCTCTCTGCATCCTCTGTGATTTCTCGGCAGATTTTAACCCACTTCACCCGAAATGTCTCCAAGTTTTCACCATCACTGTATAGCCGTAGTTTAACATTTTTTTTTTGCCTTTTTGTTGCCTTGACAAAGTCACTTCGGAAGATGAGTATTTATTTCATGTGATTAGTGATTCATTTACGTCTCTCCCTCATTTTAAGGTCTGCACTGTTATGTGAACTTAACTCTCGTTTTAATATGGAGAAACTATTCCTTTTAAATATATTTTTTTCAAAAGTATATTGAACATCTAATGGTCAAATCATACTGTAAAAGCAGGTGAACTGGTTCTACTCTTTTTCTGACATTTTCTGGTGGAAAACTGAGCGGGTCAGACAGAACACATCAACTCTGTTAGGCTAGAAATGTTTTAATATTTTTTTTGTTATTGGTGAAGCTTGCATTCAACTACCCCTCCCTGTTGCCCACAACACATTTCCATTGCCCCTGTCACAAGCTGATTTAAGATGTAATCCTCAACCCTGTTAGTCAACCCTGGTAAGCACCTACTAGGCACTTAATATAGTATTGGTATTTAATAACCTCTTGAGATGGGAAAACATGTTTTTTATGAAGTTGAACAGGTACTCTATATGACAAAGTTTTTTATTTGTATTTTTTATACCAATTTACACTGCTCTAAAGGCACCCAAATGGTGGAATGACCCATTTATGATCAGGTCAATTTAACATATAATCTAATTCTGTGTTATTACTGTTACCCCTTTCTCCTGAATGAGTTGGGAAACATTATGTCATGTTTGTCATTTATTATCATGTCTTGTCCCTGTGCTCCCCATTCTGTTCGTTTCCCTCTGCTGGTCTTATTGGGTTCTTTCCCTCTTTCTATCCCTCTCTCTCCCCCTCCCCCTCTCACTCTCTCGCTCTCTCTTCTCTCTATCGTTCCGTTCCTGCTCCCAGCTGTTCCTATTCCCCTAATCATCATTTAGTCTTCCCACACCTGTTCCCGATCCTTTCCCCTGATTAGAGTCCCTATTTATTCCTTTGTGTTCCGTTCCTGTCCCGTCGGTTCCTTGTTTTGTATTCACCATGCTGTGATTGTGTTTCGCCCTGTCCTGTCGTGTTTTTTTGCCTTCATCAGATGCTGCGTGTGAGCAGGTGTCTCTGTCTACTACGGCCTGCGCCTACCCGAAGCGACCTGCAGTCTGTGGCCGCTTCTCCAGTTATTCCCCTCTACAGACTAGAGGATTTCTGTTATTCCCTGTTTGGACTTAAATAAACTCTGTTTCTGTTAAGTCGCTTTTGGGTCCTCTTTCACCTGCATGACAGAAGGAACCGACCAAGGAATGGACCCAGCGACTTCAGACGCTCGTTACACTGCCGTCGAGATCCAAGGAGCCATGCTCGGCAGACACGAGCAGGAATTGTCTGCTGCTCGCCATGCCGTGGAGAACCTGGCCGCTCAGGTTTCCGACCTCTCTGGACAGTTCCAGAGTCTACGTCTCGTGCCACCTGTTACTTCCTGGCCTGCCGAGCCTCCAGAACCTAGGGTTAATAACCCACCTTGCTACTCCGGGCAGCCCACTGAGTGCCGCTCCTTTCTCACGCAGTGTGAGATTGTGTTCTCTCTCCAACCCAACACATACTCTAGAGAGAGAGCTCGGGTTGCTTACGTCATTTCACTCCTTACTGGCCGGGCTCGAGAATGGGGCACAGCTATCTGGGAGGCAAGGGCTGATTGCTCTAACAAGTTCCAGAACTTTAAAGAGGAGATGATTCGGGTTTTTGACCGTTCAGTTTTTGGTAGGGAGGCTTCTAGGGCCCTGGCTTCCTTATGCCAAGGTGAACGGTCCATAACGGATTATTCTATTGAGTTTCGCACTCTTGCTGCCTCTAGTGAGTGGAACGAGCCGGCGCTGCTCGCTCGTTTTCTGGAGGGACTCCACGCAGTGGTTAAGGATGAGATTCTCTCCCGGGAGGTTCCATCAGATGTGGACTCTTTGATTGCTCTCGCCATCCGCATAGAACGACGGGTAGATCTTCGTCACCGGGCTCGTGGAAGAGAGCTCGCATCAACGGTGTTTCCCTGCTCCGCATCGCAACCATCTCCCTCCTCTGGCTTTGAGACTGAGCCCATGCAGCTGGGAGGGATTCGCATCTCGACTAAGGAGAGGGAACGGAGGATCACCAACCGCCTGTGCCTCTATTGCGGAGTTGCTGGACATTTTGTTAATTCATGTCCAGTAAGAGGCCAGAGCCCATCAGTAAGCGGAGGGCTACTGGTGAGCGCTACTACTCAGGTCCCTTCATCTAGATCTTGTACTACTATGTCGGTCCATCTACGCTGGACCGGTTCGGGTGCTACATGCAGTGCCTTGATTGACTCTGGGGCTGAGGGTTGTTTCATGGACGAAGCATGGGTTCGGAAACATAACATTCCTTTCAGACCGTTAGACAGGCCTACGCCCATGTTTGCCTTAGATGGTAGTCATCTTCCCAGTATCAAATTTGAGACACTACCTTTAACTCTCACAGTATCTGGTAACCACAGTGAGACTATTTCTTTTTGATTTTCCGTTCACCGTTTACACCTGTTGTTTTGGGTCATCCCTGGCTAGTATGTCATAATCCTTCTATTAATTGGTCTAGTAATTCTATCCTATCCTGGAACGTTTCTTGTCATGTGAAGTGTTTAATGTCTGCCATCCCTCCCGTTTCTTCTGTCCCTACTTCTCAGGAGGAACCTGGCGATTTGACAGGAGTGCCGGAGGAATATCATGATCTGCGCACGGTCTTCAGTCGGTCCCGAGCCAACTCCCTTCCTCCTCACCGGTCGTATGATTGTAGTATTGATCTCCTTCCGGGGACCACTCCTCCTCGAGGTAGACTATACTCTCTGTCGGCTCCCGAACGTAAGGCTCTCGAGGATTATTTGTCTGTGTCTCTTGACGCCGGTACCATAGTGCCTTCTTCTTCTCCGGCCGGGGCGGGGTTCTTTTTGTTAAGAAGAAGGACGGTACTCTGCGCCCCTGCGTGGATTATCGAGGGCTGAATGACATAACGGTTAAGAATCGTTATCCGCTTCCCCTTATGTCATCAGCCTTCGAGATTCTGCAGGGAGCCAGGTGCTTTACTAAGTTGGACCTTCGTAACGCTTACCATCTCGTGCGCATCAGAGAGGGGGACGAGTGGAAAACGGCGTTTAACACTCCGTTAGGGCATTTTGAGTACCGGGTTCTGCCGTTCGGTCTCGCCAATGCGCCAGCTGTTTTTCAGGCATTAGTTAATGATGTTCTGAGAGACATGCTGAACATCTTTGTTTTTGTCTATCTTGACGATATCCTGATTTTTTCTCCGTCACTCGAGATTCATGTTCAGCACGTTCGACGTGTTCTACAGCGCCTTTTAGAGAATTGTCTCTACGTAAAGGCTGAGAAGTGCTCTTTTCATGTCTCCTCCGTTACTTTTCTCGGTTCCGTTATTTCCGCTGAAGGCATTCAGATGGATTCCGCTAAGGTCCAAGCTGTCAGTGATTGGCCCGTTCCAAGGTCACGTGTCGAGTTGCAGCGCTTTTTAGGTTTCGCTAATTTCTATCGGCGTTTCATTCGTAATTTCGGTCAAGTTGCTGCCCCTCTCACAGCTCTTACTTCTGTCAAGACGTGTTTTAAGTGGTCCGGTTCCGCCCAGGGAGCTTTTGATCTTCTTAAAGAACGTTTTACGTCCGCTCCTATCCTCGTTACTCCTGACGTCACTAGACAATTCATTGTCGAGGTTGACGCTTCAGAGGTAGGCGTGGGAGCCATTCTATCCCAGCGCTTCCAGTCTGACGATAAGGTTCATCCTTGCGCTTATTTTTCTCATCGCCTGTCGCCATCTGAGCGCAACTATGATGTGGGTAACCGTGAACTGCTCGCCATCCGCTTAGCCCTAGGCGAATGGCGACAGTGGTTGGAGGGGGCGACCGTTCCTTTTGTCGTTTGGACAGACCATAAGAACCTTGAGTACATCCGTTCTGCCAAACGACTTAATGCCCGTCAAGCTCGTTGGGCGTTGTTTTTCGCTCGTTTCGAGTTTGTGATTTCTTACCGTCCGGGTAGCAAGAACACCAAGCCTGATGCCTTATCCCGTCTGTTTAGTTCTTCTGTGGCTTCTACTGATCCCGAGGGGATTCTTCCTTATGGGCGTGTTGTCGGGTTAACAGTCTGGGGAATTGAAAGACAGGTTAAGCAAGCACTCACGCACACTGCGTCGCCGCGCGCTTGTCCTAGTAACCTCCTTTTCGTTCCTGTTTCCACTCGTCTGGCTGTTCTTCAGTGGGCTCACTCTGCCAAGTTAGCTGGTCATCCCGGTGTTCGAGGCACTCTTGCGTCTATTCGCCAGCGCTTTTGGTGGCCGACTCAGGAGCGTGACACGCGCCGTTTCGTGGCTGCTTGTTCGGACTGCGCGCAGACTAAGTCGGGTAACTCTCCTCCTGCCGGTCGTCTCAGACCGCTCCCCATTCCTTCTCGACCATGGTCTCACATCGCCTTAGACTTCATTACCGGTCTGCCTTTGTCTGCGGGGAAGACTGTGATTCTTACGGTTGTCGATAGGTTCTCTAAGGCGGCACATTTCATTCCCCTCGCTAAACTTCCTTCCGCTAAGGAGACGGCACAAATCATTATTGAGAATGTATTCAGAATTCATGGCCTTCCGTTAGACGCCGTTTCAGACAGAGGCCCGCAATTCACGTCACAGTTTTGGAGGGAGTTCTGTCGTTTGATTGGTGCGTCCGTCAGTCTCTCTTCCGGGTTTCATCCCCAGTCTAACGGTCAAGCAGAGAGGGCCAATCAGACGATTGGTCGCATACTACGCAGCCTTTCTTTCAGAAACCCTGCGTCTTGGGCAGAACAGCTCCCCTGGGCAGAATACGCTCACAATTCGCTTCCTTCGTCTGCTACCGGGTTATCTCCGTTTCAGAGTAGTCTGGGTTACCAGCCTCCTCTGTTCTCATCCCAGCTTGCCGAGTCCAGCGTTCCCTCCGCTCAAGCGTTTGTCCAACGTTGTGAGCGCACCTGGAGGAGGGTGAGGTCTGCACTTTGCCGTTACAGGGCACAGACGGTGAGAGCCGCCAATAAACGCAGGATTAAGAGTCCAAGGTATTGTTGCGGCCAGAGAGTGTGGCTTTCCACTCGCAACCTTCCTCTTACGACAGCTTCTCGTAAGTTGACTCCGCGGTTCATTGGTCCGTTCCGTGTCTCCCAGGTCGTCAATCCTGTCGCTGTGCGACTGCTTCTTCCGCGACATCTTCGTCGCGTCCATCCTGTCTTCCATGTCTCCTGTGTTAAGCCCTTTCTTCGCACCCCCGTTCGTCTTCCCTCCCCCCTCCCGTCCTTGTCGAGAGCGCACCTATTTACAAGGTACATAAGATCATGGACATGCGTTCTCGGGGACGGGGTCACCAATACTTAGTGGATTGGGAGGGTTACGGTCCTGAGGAGAGGAGTTGGGTTCCGTCTCGGGACGTGCTGGACCGTTCACTCATCGATGATTTCCTCCGTTGCCGCCAGGATTCCTCCTCGAGTGCGCCAGGAGGCGCTCGGTGAGTGGGGGGTACTGTCATGTTTGTCATTTATTATCATGTCTTGTCCCTGTGCTCCCCATTCTGTTCGTTTCCCTCTGCTGGTCTTATTGGGTTCTTTCCCTCTTTCTATCCCTCTCTCTCCCCCTCCCCCTCTCACTCTCTCGCTCTCTCTTCTCTCTATCGTTCCGTTCCTGCTCCCAGCTGTTCCTATTCCCCTAATCATCATTTAGTCTTCTCACACCTGTTCCCGATCCTTTCCCCTGATTAGAGTCCCTATTTATTCCTTTGTGTTCCGTTCCTGTCCCGTCGGTTCCTTGTTTTGTATTCACCATGCTGTGATTGTGTTTCGCCCTGTCCTGTCGTGTTTTTTGCCTTCATCAGATGCTGCGTGTGAGCAGGTGTCTCTGTCTACTACGGCCTGCGCCTACCCGAAGCGACCTGCAGTCTGTGGCCGCTTCTCCAGTTATTCCCCTCTACAGACTAGAGGATTTCTGTTATTCCCTGTTTGGACTTAAATAAACTCTGTTTCTGTTAAGTCGCTTTTGGGTCCTCTTTCACCTGCATGACACATTAACCACTTTTCCGGCCTTCACTTTCTCAGATTTCCGCAGTTAAAAAGACCCCCCCCCCCCCCTTTAGTTGTGGTTAGGTACAGTACAGTATATCCTGCAATGGCAGATAAATCACAGGGTCGTATTTTAACTACACTACCTGACTGTGAAAAGGCTTTCTTCTCCTCATGTGAAAGCAATTTCTATTGTGCCTCAAATCATTGTTTGAAAGCTTGGAGGTAGTCCGACTCTTTTGAAGGTGTGGTTCCGTAATATGGGAATACCGCACAAAGCTTTCAAACATAAAATGTCACTCTCCATAAATCATAAGTTGAGAGGGAAAAAAACGGAGGGGAATGCAGATGTAATAGTGATAATGCACTTTAAGAAAAAAGGGTTACCCAAGTAGAACCCTTTTGGGTTCCATGTAGAACCCTCTGTGAAAAGGGTTCTACCTGGAACCCCAAAGGGTTCTCCTAGAGGGACAACTGAATAACCCTTTTAGGTTCTAGAAAACACCTTTTTTCTAAGAGTGTGTAGTTTTTATTGAAATTTTGAAAGAGCACTGAGAAGTATCAAAGGCAACTTATTAACAAGTTCAGACATACAGTATTTAATCTAAACCCCAAATATGTTGCAAAAGTCCTTGTAAACTTAAGCAATTGGATCATAGACATCCAATAGGAAAGGGTAATAGCACATTGCCATGTTTCACTGAATTTAAAGCAAAACCTGACACCCAAACATTCCCACAACACTATTGTCTGTTGTGTATACTGGGGGAATAGCCCAATCTAGACCAGATGTTAGAGTTCACTTTGAAAGTATGCTAACTCATTAAGGGCTTTCATGACTTGAGATTAGCTTCGCTTGAACTTGGTATTAGCATGTGTGAGAGTAGGGCTTTATGGGTGCTGGTCATGAGCAGGACATCAAAGGACCGTGCAGCTCCTAATAACAGGCCTGGTCACGATTGGGCCCTGCAATTAACACAGGAGATCCAGCTAATTTGCAACCAGGACAATGTCAGAGCAAGGCATGGCATCAAGAGCCAAGATCGATGAAACATGCAAGATAGGAATTGTATCATCATGAAGCAAAAGATAAACACTGTTTTTAACACCAGGCCAGGGCAAGTATATAGGTGAAGTTCACAGACCTCCTGTACATATATCTGGTATTTAATACTACACTTCCTTATGTACTTCAAGTATAGTCGCAAAGGTGATCACATATCTGTCCCTGCTGGTGAAATATTGCAGGAAAACTATCATCAATCATATGTCCCTGGATTGGGTTTACCAGTATAGATGTCTGGTGCACCCTCCAACTTACAGGCTGACCCCCTTCCACTCCTTTTCCCGTTCCCTCTATCACTCCAGACTCCTTACCATGCTCACACCCCAGTGTCACTCATTGTAATGAAAACCTACCTCTGGAATTTCAGCAGAGAGAGAGAAAGAAAGAGTGTAGGGGAGAGAGTGGGAGAGAGAGAGTGGTAGAAGAGGAATCAGAGAGAGAGGGAGAAGAGAGAAGGAAGAGGAGGATACATATCACAGAGGCTTCTATCAGGAGAGTGAAAAAGAGTGAGAGAGGAATAGAGAGAGAGAGAAAAGTCTACTTACTAGAGGGGAGTGTGTGTGTGGTGGGGAAACACTAGACTCAATTGGGACTTGGGCTGGGACCCCTGTGTTAGTGCATGGAGCAATAGCAAGCCCTTGGGAGGAGCAGAGCACCACCGAGCAAGAAACAGAGTGAGTGAGAGCTTCTGTGAGAAACACAGAGAGAGATAGTGAGAGAACGTGAGCTGTACCCTGTGAAAAACATGCAGACTCTCAGCTGGATCGGTGCACTCTTCGTCCTGTTCTGTGTTTCCTCTGGAAGTGCAGGCGCCAACAGGTAAGTGAGCAATCAATCAATCCTATGTGCTGCTGTAGGAAACGATTGTCAGAGAGATATAAATGTTCATACAGTATAATATAGTTCATGCTGCTGTCATTGTATCTGTTCACTCTGATGCCTGCAGCAGGTGTAAAGCTCAGTGTTTATTGGTATGCTTCATCTGGATAGTAGAGCGTTCAGTATGGACATTCCACTGCAGGGTCAAGGGAACAGCACTGCAAAAGCAATTGTCACATCCCTAGCTAACACTCCTAGCAGCTACTAGCAGACACAGCTGTGTGTTTTAAGTGTTGTAAATGCATTATATTCCATTACTTATACAGTATTATAAACTGGGTGGTTCAAGCCCTGAATGTGACATGCTCATTTTAGTAATTTAGCAGCCACTTTTATCCAGGGTTACTCAGTTTAGCTAATGACAATCACAGGCATGTCAGTTGGTTTCAATATGTAATAATGGAAAAGTGGTGTTTTGGTGCAATGCATGCACTCACTCTGCGCCTTGGCCAGGGACTATGTTAGGTATGGGGGCTGTGTCAGCTAAATGTTGCTCATGGCACTGTTAATCACCGAAGGACACCTGTCACACTTAGGGGCCCCTAGCCCTCTCCTCCTGTAGGCTATTCTGGTTGTTTTCTACCAGGTCTCAGATTCTTCCAGTCCCCTTGAGCCAGGGCTGCTTTTAGGAAGCCATGAGGGGAACGCCAGAATGCCAAATATCTGGGCCATTTGAGTTTGGCACTGGGCTAGAGGTTAGAAGGCTCCTCAGATCAAAAGGTTTCCCCAGCCAGGTGTGTGCTTCAAAAGTCAAAGTTATTTTATGATCCTTGCACTTCCAGCAATGACAGGGGAAGCAGCAGATTGACATCCCATCCCAATTTAATTTACAGTAAAAATATATGTGCAATTCAATCACTATGCATATCATTCATTTCCAAAGTGCTGACTTGATGACGGTCACTTTAAGTGTAATCAGATGAGGGTCATGAAAATGGAGGGAATATGTTCCTGCTTGAGTTATTCATGAAACTCTGTAAGGACTTTAAGGAGTGACTGATTAAGTGTAAGTAGAGAGTATAACATGCTCTTTTCCAAACTGTAACCTACATCCTGTCTGCTCTCCATAGAGAGCCCCCTTTTTCTTCCTATAGGAGGGAGCCGGGGGAGATTTGATTTGGCCTGTTAGTTTTCCAAACCACTGCCACGGTGCTATTAGGGCCACAATTAGCTGGGGTGTCTGCAAAGATGCATTTGTGATGCCTATATTAGACTACATGTTGAAGTCAAATGTCACCAAAAAGTAGCCGGGGAATGTGTCCTACAGTGGCTTGCGAAAGTATTCACCCCCCTTGGCATTTCCCGATTTTGTTGCCTTACGACCGGGAATTAAAATATATTTTTTGGGGGGGGTTGAATAATTTGATTTACACAACATGCCTACCACTTTGAAGATGCAAATATTTTTATTGTGAAACAAACAAGAAATAAGACAAAAAAACAGAACTTGAGCATGCAAAACTTTTCACCCCCCCCCAAAGTCAATACTTTGCAGGAACACCTTTTTTTGCAGCAATTACAGCTGCAAGTCTCTATATGTCTCTATAAGCTTGGCACATCTAGCCACTGGGATTGTTGCCCATTCTTCAAAGCAAAACTACTCCAGCTCCTTCAAGTTGGATGGGTTCCGCTGGCGTACAGCAATACTTAAGTCATACCACAGATTCTCAATTGGATTGAGGTCTGGGTTTTGACTAGGCCATTCCAAGACATTTAAATGTTTCCCCTTAAACCACTCAAGTGTTGCTTTAGCATTATTCTTAGCTTCATTTTCCTGCTGGAAGGTGAACCTCCATCCCAGTCTCAAATCTCTGGAACACTGAAACAGGTTTCCCTCAAGAATTTCCTGTATTTAGTGCCCTCCTTCAACTCTGACCAGGTTCCTAGTCCCTGCCAATGGAAAAACATCCCCACATCATGATACTGCCACTATGGTGGTCTTGAGGTGTTGGGTTTTCTTTTTTAAGCAAAAAAGCTCAATTTTAGTTTCATCTGACCAGAGTACCCTCTTCCATATGTTTGGGCAGTCTCCCACATGCCTTTTGGCGAACACCAAACGTGTTTGCTTATTTTTTTCCTTAAGCAATGGCTTTTGTCTGGCCACTCTTCCATAAAGCCCAGCTCTGTGGAGTGTACGGCTAAAATTGGTCCTACGGACAGATACTCCAATTTCCGCTGTGGAGCTTTGCAGCTCTTTCAGGGTTATCTCTGGTCTCTTTGTTGCCTCGGATTAATGCCCTCCTTGCTTTGTCTGTGAGTTTTGGTGGGAGGCCCTCTCTTGGCAGGTTTGTTATGGTGCCATTTTCTTTCTATTTTTTAATAACGGATTTAATGATGCTTCGTGGGATGTTGAAAGTTTCTGATATTTTTTTATAACCCAACCCTGATCTGTACTTCGCCACAACTTTGTCCCTGACCTGTTTGGAGAGCTCCTTGGTGGTGCCCCTTGCTTAGTGGTGTTGCAGACTCTGGGGCCTTTCAGAAGCAGGTGTATATCTACTGAGATCATGTGACACTTAAATTGCACACAGGTGGACTTTATTTAATTAATTATGTGACTTCTGAAGGTAATTGGTTGCACCAGATCTTATTTAAGGGCTTCATGGCAAAGTGGGTGAATACATATACGCGCACCACTTTCTGTTTTTATTTTTTTGAATTTTTTGAAACAAGTTATATATTTTATATATTTGGACTATTTTGTGTATGTCCATTACATGAAATCCAAATAGAAATGCATAAAAATTACAGGTTGTAATGCAAGAAAATTGGAAAAACGCGAAGTGGGATGAATACTTTTACAATGCACTGTACTAATCACCCCAATCAACCCCAAACAGCTACCACAAAGTACCCCAACTCGTGACTCCACCATTTTTGACTCTGACTTGGACTCGACTCGGATTTAGCCATAGGGACTCATGACTCGATTCGGACTCGAGCACAATGGACTTGGGACTCAACTCTGACTCGAGGTTTAGTGACTAAAACCCTGCCCAAAGTAACCAAAATCAACTCCAAACAGGTACCCCAAAGTATGCCAAACAACCCAAACATGTAACCCAAAGGACCCCAAACCTGTACCCCAAAAACCTGTACCCCACCCCAAAAAAACAAACAGGTACCCAAAAGTACCACAAAAAGGTATCTTAGGTACATTGCCAGGTTACTGACCCTCTCCCTGTAGGCTGTCTAATGGTGAGTGATCAGGCTTACCACCGCCATGTCGTCAGTAAACCTGATGATGGTGTTCGAGTCTACGTGGTCACACAGTCGTGTCTGAACAGGGGGTACAGATGGGGACTAAACACACACCCCTGGGGGGGCCATGTGTGGCACCTTATCTAAGCTTTTAAAAATAAATAAGGCAAGCATTGTCTGGATGAAGCCTGTGCATTATATTTTATTGGACAATGCACTTGAAATGAAAAAAAGCCTTATTGATCAACATTTGAGCCTCAGGGAATCTGTCAAAGATAATATGTATACTGTAAATAATGTAAAAAATATGCATTTACGCTTAAATTCTCGCAACAATCTGATTCCCACCTATATATTCACTACTTTTCACTGCATTCTCCTGGGTCAGATCTATAAAAGTTAGTGGTACTTTCAGGTACCTGTTTGGGGTTGTTTGGGGTTGCTTGGTTTATTTTGGAGCACCTGGGGTTGTTTGGGGTGCTTTGGAGTACCTGTTTAGGGTTGTTTTGTCTTTGGTGGGGGGGGGGTACACTAATTTAGTGATCCAATTCTCTTCTCTATTTCATGCATATTTACTGCAAGTTGTGTTTATTTGGGTATTTGTTTTTATTCTGCAATCCATTATCAAGTTATGATCATGATTCAACTGGCCCTCAAGGAATGGAACCAAAGATCTAACAGGGTAGAGCTGTGTATCACCTATTTCCCCTGTCCTTTATGTGCACAGGCACCGCAGACAAGTCCCCGCCGGTGGCCAACCAGGTGTATGTCGCTTTGGCAGGAGACTAGAGTGTTGCTATGGCTGGAAAAAGAACAGCAAAGGACAATGTGAAGGTAAGCATCTCAACACAACAAGCTGTGATTACGTTTAGTCAAAATGTACTGTATTTGACCTTGTCATGTTGCTTGTTTGTATGGTGAATGGAAATGTATTTGTATAGCTCTGCTCATCAATTTAACTTTTTCTTTGTTTCATTGAATGAAAATATTGTATACTGTAAATAGATATTCAAAGAATGGAAACCTCAAGTTTAAGAACTCAAATTGTTCTCCACAATAATGGGTTTTCACATGTGTTATTCTTTGTGGCTGGGTATTTTCTTGCACCAGAAGAAATATGGACTAAATTACCTCTGGGATAGTAAAACTGGCATGTTTGAACCTCAGTGAACCTGCATAACTTCTCTTATTGCCGCTGGTGGTATTTCTCTCCTTGAATGCTTTACCAGCTCAGTGTGAACATGGCTGCAAGCACGGAGAGTGTGTTGGCCCCAACAAATGCAAGTGTTACCAGGGATACACCGGAAAGACGTGCAATCAAGGTCAGTGGGGTAACTAGAGTCAATAGAATGAGGGTCAAAGGTCAGAGAAATGTGAGCCAAAGTGGTCTCTTTATGGAGATCAACTTGCAGCTCAGATTTGTAGCCTGTCTCTGTAGTTATCCCTCTCTACTTCACAAGCCCCTGATACAGTGCCTTGCAAAAGTATTCACCCCCCTTGGCATTTTTCCTATTTTGTTGCATTACAAACTGTACTTTTTATTTTTTATGTAATGTAATGGACATACACAAACTAGTCCAAATTGGAGAAGTGAAATTAAAAATATAACTTGTTTAAAAAACTGAAAAGTGGTGCGTGCATATGTGCTATAAAGCCTCTAAATAAGATCTGGTGCAACCAATTACCTTCAGAAGTCATATAATTAATTAAATAAAGGCCACCTGTGTCAAATCTAAGTGTCACATGATCTGTCACATGATCTCGGTAGATATACACCTGTTCCGAAAGGCCCCAGAGTCTGCAACACCATTAAGCAAGGGGCACAACCAAGCAAAAAGTTGTGGAGAAGTACAGATCAGGGTTGGGTTATATAAAAAACGGGGGGTGAATAGTTATGCACGCTCACGTTTTTTTGGTGTTATTTCTTGTTTGTTTCACAAAAATATTTTACTTCTTCAAAGTGGTAGGAATGTTGTGTAAATCAAATGATACAAACCCCCCCCAAAAATATATATTTTAATTCCAGGTTGTAAGGCAACAAAATAGGAAAATGTCAAGGTGGGTGAATACTTTCGCAAGGCACTGTAAATCCCTTGATCATCCTGTTGATACCTTTTAAAGATGCCTCAATATTTCAATACCAAACTATTCATTTTCTGCTATATAGAATACTTAATCTGGAGAAACCTAAAATGTATTCAATATGTTACCCCTGGGACCACGTAAGATATGATGTCCATGGGACAATATTCAAGTTTGATGTCTCTGGTAAAGCCAACATAGACTTATAGAAGCCACAGGTGCATTATTTCTGATTACAAACTAATATAGTATGGCCATAAATATCCCTGAAGTACATAACTGAGGACGACTGTCTGTCTCTGTCCAGATCTGAATGAGTGTGGCCTGAAGCCCCGTCCCTGTGAGCATCGCTGCATGAACACCCATGGCAGCTACATGTGCTACTGCCTCAACGGCTACACCCTAATGCCTGATGGCTCCTGTACCAGTGAGTGGGCACTGTAACCCCTACTTTACCTGCTTCTATTCACTCAAAAAATGGTGTTAGTTTTATATTGTACCAGTACTGTTTAAGAAGTTCTCTTTTCTCTGTGTGTGTGTGTGTGTGTGTGTGTGTGTGTGTGTGTGTGTGTGTGTGTGTGTGTGTGTGTGTGTGTGTGTGTGTGTGTGTGTGTGTGTGTGTGTGTAGACTCCAGGACGTGCTCCCTGGCCCACTGTCAGTATGGCTGTGAGGAGGTACAGGGGGAGATCCGTTGTCTCTGCCCGTCTGCAGGTCTGCAGCTGGGGCCGGACGAGAGGACCTGCGTGGGTGAGTACCACCACCTTGGACAACCAACCCTGACACTACAGTATATCACTTTATGAGGAGTTCATGCTGGTTCTCACTGGACCACTCCACCTCATAGATTAGCAGCTACTGAACACAATCAGAAGGGGTCAACATGTTGGAGCTTTGTAAAGCTCTGTGAAGCCTCCATTATGTGGTTTCACATTCCTGCTCCATCTCAAGGCTTCTCACATAAGAACTTAATCATCTGTAGCAGCCGGTTGGACAAAATGGGGTAGTGTTTCCTCCCACAAAACTACTTGTGTGGATTGGGAGCCATTGTCCCATTGTGGTGCTAAACTAAAGTGTCAGTCAGGGATGGTTGACATTGATCCAAATATTTAACCCTATGCTTCAATGTAGAAAACAGAACCTGGTCATTCCATGTTTATTCAAATCTGTCTGTCTTCCTCCCTTCCTTCCTTATGCCTAGATATTGATGAATGTGTAACTGGGATGAACCTGTGCCCATACAACAGACAGTGTGTCAACACATTTGGTAGCTACTACTGCAAGTGCCAGAATGGCTACGATCTGACATATGTTAGTGGGAAATATGACTGTGTAGGTAAGGTATACAATCATTTCACATGCAACAATTTACTTTAAAACAATCTGTGAGGAGATATCAGATCAGTAAATGTATTTTTCAGACAATGATGAGTGTGCGGCGAACACACACAAGTGCAGCCACCATGCAGTCTGTCTGAACACTCAGGGATCCTACAAGTGCAAGTGCAAGCAAGGCTTCCGTGGCAGTGGCTTCGAATGCTCTGGTGAGACCTGAACAGATTTACTATTCATCAATCATCAGAACATTCTTAGAGTAAAAACCATTTGATAGAAAAGTTGTGGATGTGCAAGGGGGCCACAATCGGAGGTTTACATACACCTTAGCCAAATACATTTAAACTCAGTTTTTCAAAACTCCTGACATTAAATCCTTTAAAAAAATCCGTCTTGGATCAGTTAGGATCACCACTTTATTTTAAGAATGTGAAATGTCAGAATAATAGAAGAGATGTCAGAGTAATAGAAGAGAGATTTATTTAAGCTTTAATTTCTTTCGTCACATTCCCAGTGGGTCAGAAGTTTACATACACTCAATTAGTATTTGGTAGCATTGCCTTTTAAATTGTTTAACTTGGGTCAAACGTTTCCGGTAGCCTTCCACAAGCTTCCCACAATAAATTGGGTGAATTTTGGCCCATTCCTCCTAACAGAGCTGGTGTAACTGAGTCACACACGCTTTCTCAGTTCTGCCCACACATTTTCAATGGGATTGAGGTCAGGGCTTTGTGATGGCCACTCCAATACCTTGACTTTGTTGTCATTAAGCCACTTTGGAAGTATGCTTGGGGTCATTGTCCATTTGGAAGACCCATTTGCGACCAAGCTTTAACTTTCTGACTGATGTCTTGATGTTGCTTCAATGTATCCACATAATTTTAATCCCTCATGATTGCTATCTATTTTGTGAAGTGCACCAGTCCCTCCTGCAGCAAAGCACAACATGATGCTGCCACCCCCGTTGTTCACGGTTGAGATGGTGTTCTTTGGGTTGCAAGCATCCCCCTTTTCCTTCAAACAAAATGATGGTCATTATGGCCGAACAGTTCTATTTCTGTTCCATCAGACCAGAGGACATTTCTCCGTGTGCAGTTGCAAATTGTCGTCTGGCTTTTTTATGGCGGCTTTGGAGCAGTGGCTTCTTCCTTGCTGAGCGTGAAATAATCTTATAAGTGAAATAATCTTATAAGGGAAATAATCTGTCTGTAAACAATTGTTGGAAAAATAACTTGTGTCATGAACAAAGTAGCCTAACCGACTTGCCAAAACTATAGTTTGTTAACAAGAAATTTGTGGAATGGTTGAAAAATGTGTTTTAATGCCTTCAACATGGTGGGTGGGTATGTAAACTTCCGACTTCAACAGTATATTCAGCTTTTATATCCGATACAAGAGTGAAAAGTCTCTGACAGTTATTTCACTATAGCATATTTTAACTGTGCTCTTAAAACATCAGCACTGCCAAAGCCAGTTTCCTGTTTTCAGACAACCCCTGCACTCTACAGATGTTACTCAGGGAGAGCCCCTGATTCAAATTACACCTGTGTAAATATCTGCTGTTCTACCGAACCCAGCCATCTGAAGGACAGAGGAAAGGAGAGGCATGTCTGTCTGTCTGTCTGTCTGTCTGTCTGTCTGTCTGTCTGTCTGTCTGTCTGTCTGTCTGTCTGTCTGTCTGTCTGTCTGTCTGTCTGTCTGTCTGTCTGTCTGTCTGTCTGTCTGTCTGTCTGTCTGTCTGTCTGTCTGTCTGTCTGTCTGTCTGTCTGTCTGTCTGTCTGTCTGTCTGTCTGTCTGTCTGTCTGTCTGTCTGTCTGTCTGTCTGTCTGTCTGTCTGTCTGTCTGTCTGTCTGTCTGTCTGTCTGTCTGTCTGTCTGTCTGTCTGTCTGTCGGGCCACAGTGCACTCTCTGAACCAGGCAGTTGGCACTAGCTGATGTAGCCTAGGTGACATGATAGGTGCGCCATGGCTTTGTGTAAACAAAGATTCCTTTATGTTTTTGTAGTCAAACCCTTTTATCAAAGCTCGTGGGACCAGGGAGACAAAGGCAGTGCAGATGATAATTTCCTCAATGGTGAGATGTGTATGGAATGCAACAAGGCTTTCCACTTCCTCTGTTCGCACCTCGCCCTGCAGCGTCCCCCACCCCCTCCTACCTACCACTGTTGCTTTGTGAACTCCCCCTTCCTTCCCTCTCTCATGGCTCAAGGCTGGCTACATCCTATCCGCACCACACACAGCTTCATCTGCCATGTAGAAGTCAGCATGAAACCATTTTAGATTTTGCAAGTACATACAGTATATGGCTGAAGCTGGCTGTCATGCTTCCCATGCATGGAGTGTGATATTCCTGTCTGTTGTCCTACTCTATGTGCTCATCTTTCATGTCTATGACAACATGTTTACACAAAATAAACACATGTATTTCAATGAACAAGGTAAGTCTAATTAATTCTTTAGTCATATCCCAGCTTACCAATTTACTTAGGGTTACGCCGAGCTATTGGTTTTTTAAATTATGCGAGCAAAAACAATACTTAAACATGCTTATGTATATAATGAATATGAGTTTTGGGGGGTTAAAATGATTCAATATTACAGCATTAAACCTCACTTAAAGCATGTCAGAAAAAAAAGTTATACATACACCTGAACTGGTTCTGCAGGAGATTAGTAAGAATGGCTCACCCCTTGGTAAGAATGGCTCACCCCTTGGTAAGAATGGCTCACCCCTTGGTAAGAATGGCTCACCCCTTGGTAAGAATGGCTCACCCCTTGGTAAGAATGGCTCACCCCTTGGTAAGAATGGCTCACCCCTTGGTAAGAATGGCTCACCCCTTGGTAAGAATGGCCTGAAAATGGAACCTTTTTCAAAATATCGCCTTTTTTAAATGATCTTTGTAAATTATATTATGAATAGGAAAAGTGGAGTTATGTCACATGTGCAGCTAACAAAAATATATGGACATGTTTGTTCTATCCAAACTTACAACCAACTGATTGCAGCATTACAGCAGAAATTGAGAAGGTTTAGTGGAAGGGGAACTTGTTTGTCTGCCCTTTATTAAAGACAAACATTGGCACACAAAAATTGTCATGAATAGAAAAATAAACCAGTTTCATTTACGGACCAAAATGTTGACATCAGTGCCATAGAGGTTGCATATTTCGATGTGCCGATTCCATATCACATGGTTTATGAATTTAAATTCAAAACAACGCTTGATTCAAAACTTAAGAGTTTTTCCATTTAAATTATTATACAAAATTCTTGCCAATAACAGAATGTTATGTGTAAGGGGAATACAACCATCTCAGCTCTGCAGATTTAGCTGCAAAGAGAGAGAATCAATAGAGGAATAATTCATTAAAAGATGTAAAAACAAAATTTATTTTTGTCCATTCATTGGTGGGTGGGCCAATAAAAAAAAATTAAAAATATTATATAAAGACAACAAGGCAAGTCATTAAGAAAAATTCCCATGACATACTCTCTGACATGTTTTGGCTTAACAAACTATATTGGCTTTATAAACTATAATGGCTGTATAAACACAGGATTTATGCCTAAACTCTGTTATAACTGCATCAGATTCCACCTGTGATTGTAGTTCCAGAGGTCTGACCTGGTTCTTCTTCCTGCAGCTATCCCAGACTCCCCAGTGAGGCCCAGACTGCCAGGAAAGCTGGACAACGAGCAGATCAAGAACGTCATCCCCGAGCCCCAGGTGACCGTCCCCCCTCAGATACGCATGCAGCCCTTCGACTACGATGGCGAGACCTACATCGGTGGCTCAGAGAAGGTGGGCCAGGTGGACTTCACTAATGTAGGGGAGGAGGAAGAGGAGGCAGATGTGGACAACCAACTCAATCCAAGAGGAGATGTTTTCAGTAAGCTTCATTTCCCTAACTCCTCCCCACTAATCCCCCTATTTATTTCCATCGTGGGTGGTCCCAAATCTGATTACACAAACACTGATTATATGGATTTTCACACACCATTACTGCTGTGGTGGTATGTAAGCACTCATAGTTACTCAGAAGCACTGTCCCCCAGTTGCGTCACCTAAATAGGAATGGCAAGAACATTGTGATGTATACTCTTCTTTTCACTCAGTTATATTTAGGGTTACACATGTTCTATGGCCGCATAGAACACTAAACAGGATGCTCTCAAACACATCTCTACCAGTCAAAGTTAGGTTAGATCATAGGGTTTTTGCTCTATGCTCTGTTCTGTGAGGGTTAGTGTAGCCTACAACGACCCTATGACCCTGCTGCCCATCTGTCTACTCTTTCTATTAGCTACCCCCATGCCTTCACAGAGACCCACAGCATATCCTCTCTGGGCATCTTTTACAGATGTCTCAAGACGGGGGGAATTTATGGAGTCTAAGGTCTGGCCTAATTACAGCCCCCCCTTCCAAACCTGACTCTACATTTCTCTGGCCGGCTGGCCTCAGGTTTCTTCCAAACCTGACTCTACATTTCTCTGGCCGGCTGGCCTCAGGTTTCTTCCAAACCTGACTCTACATTTCTCTGGCTGGCTGGCCTCAGGTTTCTTCCAAACCTGACTCTACATTTCTCTGGCCGGCTGGCCTCAGGTTTTTCTCAAGTCTTATCTATCTCTTGTCAACAGCCAGGGAGTTAAACTCATCGCCGTTGTTAAAATGAAGGGTACTATTTATTAGGTGTCTTTGACGTAAACCTGAGGTATACAATAAAATCTATATCGCTTATCAAACACAGTTCTACTTGATATACACACATATGCATGCACACATGTCTAGGAAACTATGTATAAAAATCATCTGAGCTTCTATTTTGATCTATAGGAGTCACTGTCACTTGACAGTTTTATTCAGAGACAGCAAGGACTGGGGAGCGCTTTGGATTCCTTTAAAGATCCACGGTTAGCTGGATTAAACGTATGGATTGAGTCCCTTCTGACTCTAACCTTGTTTAATACATGTCAAAGCTGCAATGTGATGTCAAGCAGTGTAAGCTTGAGGATTACCATTCCACAATAAAAGGTCAGTTCTAAGCCCCGGACCTGAGTGTGTGTGTCAGGATTCAGCCTGTTGCTTCATGTTCTGGGGACTGAGTAGGTCTATGGCTTAGATTGAAAAGCTAATTCTCAGTAAGCAGCAGGGTTGGGCTCAAATTAAATTGAGAATGCCTCAAATTCTAGTTCAATTCTTGAATTTGAATTGAAGTAGTACATTTTGAACTAAAATAAATCTAATTTAATTCAGTGAAATTCAATAAAATTCCAATCCCTCTTCTATTCTGTATATAGGTGTAGTCTATACAAATATAAATATTCTACATACTGTAAATCATTAAGCATGTCGTTATATACATGCATATCATTTTTGGGGAAACTGTTGAAATGAATGTTCAAGGAAAACATAACAAAACCTGTATGCAAATATTCTAAGTAATTATATTTCATTAATCACTTAAATTATGTTAAATTTGAGGGAAATACAACATTTCCCTCAAGATTACTTTAAAAAGAAGTCAAATAAATGCAATGGTTGGTGGAAATAAAATGGCTATTCTGAGCACTAAAGTTAAAGTAGTATATGAACATTGATTTTAGAGAAATGTGATATATTCTTTGGTATCTGGCAATGTGACCTGTCAGATTCAGTTTAAGGGTCATGTTCTATGGCTGAGTGGAATTTCTTTGAAATGCACTGACTTAAATTCTACTTCCTGTCACTCAAACTCTAATTCTACATCCTGTGGGGTATGTCCAATTAAATTTGAATTTCAACTCATGAGTTGAATGGGAGTCAAATCCAAAATGTTTAATTGAGCCCAACCCTGTTAAGCAGAGAATGGCCTCTTTCACATATTAGATTCACATGTTGTAAATACAACACATCCTGTGAGGTATAAATAGCCAATGTGGTTGGAAGACAAGACAACAACACATTAGCTTACGCTAGAAGAGCTCTTCCAGTGTTATGTGTTACCTCCAACCCAAAATAAGATGTAGCAGAGAGTGAATATATTCAACCATGGAGTTTAACTAAGTTACTGTTAAATGCATTAGTGTAAAGACTTAAGTAAAAATACTTTAAAGTACTACTTAGGTTTTTTGGGGGTATTTATATTTATTTTGAAAGCTTCGCAGCACAGGAAAATGAAAATATTCACGCACTTATCAAGATAACACATGGTCAACCCTACTGCCTCTGGCTTGGCAGACTCACTAAACACAAATTAGTATTTTGTAAATAAGTGTTCCCCTGACTATCCATAAATTCTAAAAACATGAAAATGGTATTAAGCAATCTGCTTAACTTAATATAAGGAATTGTAATTGATTTACATTTTTACCTTTGATACTTAAGTATATTTTAGCAATTACATTTACTTTAGATACTTCAGTATATTTAAAACTGAATACATTTAGACTTTTACTCAAGTAGTATTTTACTGGCTGACACTTGAGTAACTTTCTATAAAGGTATCTATACTTTCACTCAAGAATGAAAACTTGGTACTTTTTCCACCACTGGTTAAATGCTGTGTGTTAAATGCTGCGTATAGTTCAGTACATGCTCTACGCATGTTGGTTGCTGTAATAAACTACATCTGGTCGTAGTGTTTGAAAGAGTATTCTGTTTCACCCCTGCCATTTGCCATTGACCATTGAAAGGAAACTAAGGCCAGAAAAACAGCTGTGCTGAATACCGGTGTGACAATCCCACACAGCCAAGCCTGGGAAAGAGGTGGAGGCACTGAGGCCATCAGTCAAACTGGCAAACAGAATAACTTCTCTAACCTTCTCTGGCCATGGGCTGAAACTGAAAGTTGAAAAGCAAGTAGAAACCCTTGAGAGAAGGTCATTTAATTTGACTTGTGGGAAAGAAATATATCTTTTTTAAATGTATTTAACTTGGCAAGTCAGTTAAGAACAAATTATTATTTTCAATGACAAGAGATTTGTACCTTGTGGATTTGAACTTGCAACCTTGCGGTTACTAGTCCAACACTCTAACCACTGGGCTACCCTGCCACCCCAGCATATCATGAGGAACACAGGAGATTGGGGGCATCTTAATTGGGGAGGACGAGCTGGTGTTAATTGCTGGAGCGGAATGGGTGTAATGGTTTCAAATACATCAAACACAGGTATTGATGCCATTCCATTCGCTCTGTTCCAGCCATTATTATGAGCCGTCCACTGCTGAGGAGACACTGTAGCATAGAGATGAGTATAATGAGGCCAGGATGCATAAAATCAATGAAATATGCCTTTCATGCCAAATCGATCCTTTTGTGCAGATACAACATATGGCATCAAAGACAGTGGAGCTTGTAACTCTTGGGATAAAACACACATGCACATAAGTTGCCTCTGTAGCTATCTGGTTTAGATAGCTAGGATTATTATTATTATTGGCTCTTCATTTTAAGATTAGTGTGGGCAAAGGATCACACGTGATGGTATGCCTCTCAGTGAGACAGTAACAAGGCTGCCTTTCGCAGCTAATGTTGATCTCTTTAAGGAAACAAGTGAGACAGCAGCCTGAGCCTTCGTCAGGATGTCTCAAATAGCAAGAGGAGACAAGCCCCAAGACATTCATCAGCTCCATGGAGGAATTCCACTCTGCCGCCATGTGAGCGCCTTGGGATACACTCAGCTCTCCTTGCAGAGGGTGCAGAGGCTCCGAGCCTTTTATTATCATCCCCCAGAACAGCTGTTGAGCAAACAGACCTGACTCCCTGACAGAGAGAGTCTGTCATCAGCTCCTCAAATCCCCTCAAACCCCAACCCTCTCTGGCTGGGCAGGTTCAATTAGCAAAGCCTCTGTACATCTGGTTGTCTAGAGCAACTCAGTGAAGGGGGACGTTTGTTGCGAGAGCTTTAAGATGCTTCAGTTATATTATCCTAAATGTCAACAGGGCAGGCTTCCACTTGCGGGCTTCCACTTCCCTGACTGGCTTTTGTTTTATGATGGGAAATCTTTTCTGGATGGTCTTCATGGACCACATATTTTCAGAAGAATGCTTGGAACTGAAATGGCATGTTTTGATAGAGCTATATTAAGCATTCATAACTGTTTAGACAAGGTTATACCTACACACTAATTAAGGTGGTTAAAATCCTGTTTCAATATGTCTTGTCTTATGTCTTGCCTTTTTGTGCTTTCAGTGGAAGTGAACTACATTATCTTGATATTTTGATGGACCATATTATAAGAGTTCTCTCTTTCCCGAAGCAGATCCAGAGGACTTTGAGTCGGTATTTGGTCCTCCAACAGAAGTCAAAGAGATTGAAATAACTCCAGCCCAGGAAGGTAATCCTTGGTTTAGTTGTTGACATAAGGTGGGTAAGAAATAATACCTTTCTAATTACTGTGAATCGTTGACATCTGACTGTGCCTTCCAGAGTTCTTCATGGACTGCAACTTTGATCAGGGTGCTTGTGAGTGGGTGCAGGACAAGGACGACAACGTCGACTGGAGCGTGTCCTACCATGAAAACGGTACATATCATACTGCTAATGGGGCATTAATAGTATTTCTGCCTCCTATATTTGCCATGTAAATGCATATAGGTTTATACAATGACCGATAAGGTAAATATATTTATTATCCACATGATCATCTGAATCTACCTTCCAGAAATGGCTCTTTGCTGTGCTTAATCTATGCATTCCCAAATAGCTGTTAGTCATACGTTAACGACTATCACTGATCAACCTGTGTCCACTCCCTGATCCCTAACCCCCAGGTATGGAGTATTACATGGCTATGAGAGGTCTTCTGGGGGAGAAGAAGGACCAGGCTAGGCTAAAGCTGCTCCTTAGTGACCGGGCCAAACAGGGAAGCTTCTGCCTCACCTTCAACTACCGCGTCACTGGAAAACAGGTGGGCTCGCTGCGAGTGCTGCTGAACAACAATGCCTACCCGGTGTGGGAGCAGAGCCGCAGCCAAGACCAGGACTGGCA
The DNA here is from genome assembly GCF_021184085.1 of Oncorhynchus gorbuscha. Taxonomy (NCBI): domain Eukaryota; kingdom Metazoa; phylum Chordata; class Actinopteri; order Salmoniformes; family Salmonidae; genus Oncorhynchus; species Oncorhynchus gorbuscha. The sequence continues at coordinate 82,033,218 of NC_060173.1, forward strand.
GACAGAACTGCTCACTGTGGCCTGGAAGAACCAGGCCCCGGAATCTGTAAGTTACCATTCCATTCAAACACCTAGAGTGATAAAGGACACATATAGAATGCTGACAATGTCAGCAGATAATGGTACAGTGCATTCAGAAAGTATTCAGACCCCTTCTTACATTACAGGGGTGGCAGCGTAGCCTAGCGGTTAGAGCGTTGGACTAGTAACCGGAAGGTTGCGAGTTCAAACCCCTGAGCTGACAAGGTACAAATCTGTCGTTCTGCCCCTGAACAGGCAGTTAACCCACTGTTCCCAGGCCGTCATTGAAAATAAGAATGTGTTCTTAACTTACTTGCCTGGTTAAATAAAATAAAAAAACAGCGATATTCTAAAATTGATTGCTTTAATTGTTTTCCTCATCTACACCCAATACCCCTTAACGACGATTTTTAGGATTTTTGCTAATTTATTTAAAAATAATTAAAAGCAATACCTATTTTACATACAGTACCAGTCAAAAGTTTGGACAATCCTACTTATTCAATGTTTTTTCTTTATTTTTTTACTATTTTAAAGATTGTAGAATAATAGGGAAGACATCAAATCTATGAACCAACACATAAAATCATGTACTAACCAAAAAAGTGTATATATATTTGATATTCTTCAAAATAGCCACCCTTTGCCTTGATGACAGCTTTGCACACTCTTGGCATTCTCTCAACCAGAGAATTCTTTGTAAATAAAAATTTGTTCTTAACTAACTTGCCTAGTTAAATGAAGGGTAAATAAAAATAAATAAATAAAAACTGCTTCATGAGGTAGTCACCTGGAATGCATTTCAATTAACAGGTGTGCCTTGTTAAAAGTGAATTTGTGGAATGTCTTTCCTTCTTAATGAGTTTGAGCCAATCAGTTGTGTTGTGACAAGGTAGTGGTGGTATACAGAAGATGGTATTTTACCAAATAGGGCTAAGTCCATATTATGGCAAGAACAGCTCAAATAAGCAAAGAGAAACAACAGCCTGTTGTTACTTTAAGACATGAAGGTCTGTCAATCTGGAAAATGTCATGAAAACCATCAAGCTCTATGATGAAACTGGCTCTCATGAGGACCACCACAGAAAAGGAAGACTCAGAGTTACCTCTGCTGCAGAGGATAAGTTCATTAGAGTTAACTGCACCTCAGATTGCAGCCCAAATAAATGCTTCACAGAGTTCAAGTAACAGACACATCTCAACATCAACTGTTCAGAGGATACTGCATTGAATCAGGCCTTCGTGGTCGAATTGCTGCAAAGAAACCACTACTAAAGGACACCAATAAGAAGACTTGCTTGGGCCAAGAAACATGAGCAATGGACATTAGACCAGTGGAAATCTGTTATTTGGTCTGAACAATCCAAATTTGAGATTTTTGGTTCCAACTGCCGTGTCTTTGAGAGACGCAGAGAAGGTGAACAGATGATCTCTGTGTGTGTGGTTCTCACCATGGAGCATGGAGGAGAAGGTGTGATGGTGTGGTGGTGCTTTAGTGGTGACACTCTGTGATTTAGAATTCAAGGCATACTTAACCAGCATGGCTACCACAGCATTCTGCAGCGATACGCCATTCCATCTGGTTTGTGCTTAGTGGGACTATCCGTTTTTCAACAGGACAATGAACCAACACACCTCCAGGCTGTGTAAGGGCTATTTGACCAAGGAGAGGGATGGAGTGCTGCATCAGATGACCTGGACTCAACAATTACCCAACATCAACCCAATTGAAATGAGTTGGGACCACAGAGTGAAGGAAAAGCATCCAACAAGTGCTCAGCATATGTGGGAACTCCTTCAAGACTGTTGGAAAAGCATTCCTCATTAAGTTGGTTGAGAGAATGCCAAGAGTATGCATATTTTGGATTGTATATTTCTGCTTTGTCACTATGGGGTATTGTGTGAGATTGATGAGGGAAAAAACAATTCAATAAATTTTAGAATAAGGCTGTGACGTAACAAAATGTGGAAAAAGTCAAGGGGTCTGAATACTTTACCAATCCACTGTATGTTCTATGACTGCCTGTATTTACTAGCACAATGTTTAGAGAGGTTGTTCATTTAATCACCACACTTGCCAATATGACCACTGTCGAAGCAAACAAGATACACTATACAAGTCCCAATTTCCAAAACACCTCAACATCTTTGCTCTCATCCTGCAGATCATCTTTGAAGCTGAGCGTGGGAATGGCGTTCGGGGAGAGATTGGGCTGGACAACGTGGTGCTGACCTCAGGCTCCTGTCAAGAGGAAGACTCTGCCATCTTTTAAACTGCTCCACTCAGTGACACTGTAGAATCAGTCCACTTTGTTTGACACACAGCTCAGAGGCAGAGCAGAATTCTCTACCTTTAGTCTACTCCTTTCAGAGAACAATCTTCATAATCCCAAACTAAGGGTGTATTGTTCTGTACGTGCAACAATTATTGTTCAGCTGTCCACATTGGAAAGTGTTGCATAAGGGGTTGAGCAATGGTATGTGGAGGGATTTCTGCACGTTTCCAAGGCTCTGCTTTTGAAATGTTCTGTTAATTTGAGCCACCAAGACGAAGAGTAACGTCCACAAATAAATGATCCGACACATATATACAGTGCGGATTTCAATGTTCACAAATACTTTTCATTTTATTCAATTATTTTCACATTAACTATCATGTTTTGTATGTGAGAATATGGCATGTCTACAAAAAGACAAAATTATGTTGCTTTTTCATTTTTTAAATGATAGTGAAATACTGCAGGTAGCTGCAATATAGACTTGTAGTTATGTGAAATCAAAATATGAATATTAGATTAATCAAGAAGTCTTCACTTGAAGGTTACTTAGTTTTTAAGATCATATTATGTGTATGTAACATCATTATGTGTATGTAACAATGAATAAACTGCTGTAAATTGCGCTTTCATATCGTAATACATAAAACATGTTTTTATAAGGACTCTGTCCATATTTCATTCTAATGGTCTTGCTTGTGGTCACCAGCTGCTTGTCTATGAGGCCATGTATACTAAAATGGTCACAACCCCTCACACACCAAGCTTGATCTGTCATAACTGCTAGATATTCGTGAGCGATTAACCAACATTAGGTTTTTAAACAAATAATTATTGATGTCGGTTCAGTTATTTGAATTCCAGTTCTTTAAAAAAAAATCTGTGAGCTAGATGCACAGTTGCTCTACAGATAAATCAGATTAAACTAGAACTGTGCGATGTAGTAGGGAGTTGTAGTTTCCAACTGGCCAATATTCAACAGTTTCTCACAGAAAACATGGTATTTAACTACAATGACCATAATCCATTGAGCCCGCCTACTTGTCTCTTCTGTGTGGAGCAGACACATAGATGGAGAGAAGAGAGAATGCATGATTGAGAGGGATAGAAAAAAGTTGCTTTGAGGGGGAGGGATAGAAAGCAGTTGCTTCACAAGGTATTTCTACCAACTATTGTGATTAATAGTTGGTATTCAGCAGTCATAAAAGTATGCCTTATTTACTATGAACTACTAAAATAGTGATTTTGTCAGACAGTCTAGGCAGCAGCTCTATTCATGGGTTGCATGTTTTTTCACAATATTGTTTTGAACGTTATTGTTTTGGACTGAGTATTCTACTCAATGAGCAATGATGAAGATTTCATCAAAAGTGCATTACAGTGCTACTCTGGTCAAAAGTTATGGAAAAAGTAGCTTGATTTTGGTACTGGTCTAGTCCTGTCTACCGTGTTTTTATCGCTCTCTGGTGGCTCTGTTTCTGTAAGTATCAGAAGTGGTGTTGATTGAGTACTGCAGCTAGCTAGCTATTTACTGGCTAAAACCATAGAAAATGATAGAGGCCTCTAGTGGCCAAAAAGGCAATTTTAGCATGGACATCACCAATGGTATAATAAGAACTGGAAACTGCGTTCAAGATGTCTGACCGTTGTTTTCAAGGTAATCTACTCACGTTTGCAAACACTGATTCGTGGACAGTCTATATCCGGGTAGCACTCAGTGCGCACAGTGACAATGACATCACCTAAAAACATGTAACATTGTTGTCCTTCGCAACAATTATTTGAATAATTCAATGGATATATTGTGAAAAAAGGTGATGACTAAAGTGTCTTATTAGGAATATTATAATCTGATTTCTCTATGGGGGAGTGTATAGCAATTGTTTTTCTGGGCCGGGTGTCAGTTAAACTGCAGCACCTAAGCAAAACTGTAGCTCCTGAAACTGTGCTTCTTAATAACAGGAACCCTGGCCCCTAAGCATTGAGGGCTTCCACCATTTAATGTAGCCAACTGGGTGGGACTTCCAACTTTATTGGCTGATCCCACCTGGTGACCCTGTTGGAGTCATGTCTAACTGGGTCATCAGGAAGGATCAGCCAGTCATGAAAAAATATGTACTACTTTAACATGGAGATAGCCTCAATACTGGCACAGACGCTATAATAGCCCAGATACAAAGATGAGTCCTCTATCAATCTCTATGGCTAAAACAGTCACCAGTACAGTTGCTTTTGTTTAAAATTGCTTTTTATTATAAATAATCTGCTATTGTGAACTGAGTGATGGGACTCGAAAACATTTAACAGTACTGTAAAAAGTTCGAGACTTCTTGGGTCACATGAGTGGAAACAGAGGCTAGTCCGCCATCGGTGTTGAGCCAGCCAGTTAACGTTAGCTAACTCCTATTGAAGCCAAACAATTGACAGCTTGAAAAAAAGCTTTTAACTACCACAGTCCTTGGATGTGTTCTTCAAAACTTGCCAACGGTAAGGTAATTAAATGTCTGAAGGTTTAGCTAGCTAACGTTTGCTAAATCGTTTTCAGCATGCTTAATAGCTATAGTAGCTAGGCTACTTAGCATAACAAAGCTAGCTCAATATTGATTGTCATCCAACTTCAGCCTGTTGTGAGGGCGTTGCGCCCTATTTTATTTTAAGTTCGTTACAAACAATATTTCACCGTGATTTTTTTTCTTCTTCCGTGTCATAATTACCTAGCTATTTAGCTAACGTTAGTTATACAACACTAACTAACATTAGCTAGCCAACTAGTTGGCAATTTAATAACTACTGTTAGCAAACAGTAGCTATGACATGTCAGTTGAACTATGTGTCGGTATGTTTTGTAAAAATGCTGGTAATACAGACAGCTGTGTAGTCACTGTACTGAATGTTTATGTTACGTAGCTATACTTGAAGGTTCAGTCAATACATTGCTTGCTAAATATTTCATTCCAGCTGTTTGAATGTTGACTATGCTTAACATTATAATGACCCACACGAAACAGACACACGTGACTAAGAACCCCGGCCATTGTCTGTAGCACGTGATCCGGGCCAGCTGAGACCGAGGGAGGCTTCAATAATTCACGGGTAAGTCAAGTCTCTTTGGTGAAGGTTAAACACATTTCACTTCTCCCTATTTGTGTGATTTGACTAGTGTTTAATTGTTGTAAGATAAAGTGATAACATTCAAGTGTTTTCCATAGGTTTCAGAATATCTACACTGAGCAGTAAAGTAAAGGCTATTGTGCTACAGTTGTTAGTTACACATTACTGTCCTCCAGGTTCCTATTCTCCAGAGGAAGAGTCCACGTGCCGTTTAAGAGCCATGACCGCCAAGTCATCCCTGCTGAAAGTCATCCTGCTGGGAGACGGAGGAGTGGGGAAGAGCTCCCTCATGAACCGCTACGTCACCAACAAGTTTGACACACACCTCTTCCACACCATTGGCGTGGAGTTTCTCAACAAGGAGCTGGAAGTGGACAGCCATCTGGTCACCATGCAGATCTGGGACACGGCTGGACAGGAGCGTTTCCGCAGCCTCAGGACTCCCTTCTACCGCGGCTCTGACTGCTGCCTGCTCACCTTCAGCGTGGATGACAACCAGAGCTTCCACAACCTGGCCAACTGGAAGAAGGAGTTCATCTACTATGCTGATGTCAAGGAGCCCGAGAAGTTCCCCTTCGTGGTGCTGGGGAACAAGGTGGATGTGACGGAGAGGCAGGTGTCTGCTGAGGATGCTCAACAGTGGTGTCGAGATAACGGCAATCACCCTTACTATGAGACCAGTGCCAAGGATTCCACCAACGTAGCTATAGCCTTTGAGGAGGCGGTGCGGAATGTGCTAGCCATGGAGGAGAGGGCAGACCACCTCATCCCCACAGACACAGTTAACCTCCACAGAAAGCCCCGCTCCAGTGCTTCCTGCTGTTGATATAATGTAGGGCCTACAACCTATAAAGAACTGGAGCTAGGAAGACACACAGGCTTATCAACACTCATGCTCTCTCAAATAGCATGTGCAAGCACTGGCCAGTGTCTGTGGATGATAATCCACTGGGCTTGTTGGTCTCTGGACTCATTGATGTGAAGAGGGTACTGAAGAATGGTGTTATTTGTCAGATTCCAAGAAATGCATTATAATTTCAATCTGTGCCGTATTTGAATTATAGTCTTAAAACATATTACAACAATGTGGTTGCCAGAAATATATTTATAATGTTTAATTTCCAAATCATGTTATACACTATGTTCCTTTTTTTATGTTGTTGTAGAAAGGGTTTCTTACACTGTGACTGAAACAAATGTGCTGCCTTACCAGTGAAAATATATTTGATTGCATTCAAATTGTATTCAGGACCTTATCCAGAGATATGACCCCAAATGTGATACTTTAAAAGCAAGTCACTTTAATCAACTGACCTGAATGGGATTAGAATATACATAATATATTCATATTTATAACAACAAATGTTGATAGATTAATTTATGCAGTATTTTTATTTGATTAAGATCAAGGTTTACTGTCACTACTTTATTGTAGAGGGAGAAATGTAAGCAGAAATTAAGGCTTATGATTTCTTACTGTTTATTATAGGTGCTGAGAATTCTATACAACTTGCTGGCCTTGCAATATTTGTTCTCAACATACCGTAATTAATGAGTTATCATTATGTAATGGACTACATGTTTTAACACCTGCACAGAAGGATAAGAGATGAGGAATGTTCAATAAATAGTTGTTGGTATCCTGTGTGTATGTACTGCATGACATTTTATGCTCACTACCACTAATAGTTTGTAAAGATTTTTTTTTTATCATACCAGAATTTCAGTGATCTTGGATAATTAGGTGGATATGATTGAACAAGGTAATATGCTGTATGTACCTCAAATCAAATTTTATTTTTCACATGCTTTGTAAACAGTGAAAGTTAAGTTCCTAACAATGCTGATTAAATCTGAGTAACAATAATTTGGCTATATACATGGGGTACCAGTACTGTGTCGATGTGCAGGGGTACATGGTAGATATGTACATACAGGTAGGGGTAAAGTGACTAGGCAACAGGATAGATCAAACATTAGCAGCACTGTATGTAATGAGTCAAGAGTTAGTGCAGCTGTAGAACTGAAGGCCCATGCCAAATCTTTTCAGCCTCTTGAGGGGAAAGAGGAGCTGTCGTGCTTTCACCACACACACCGGTGTTGGTGTGTGTGGACCATGTTCATTCCTTAGTGATGTGGACACCAAAGAACTTGAAGCTCTCGACCTGCTCCACTACAGCCCTGTGGATGGGGGCGTGCTCAGCCCTCCGTTTCCTATAGTAGTCCACGATAAGATCCTTTGTCTTTCTGACATTGGAGGAGAGGTTTTTGTGCTGGCACCATACTACCAGGTCACTGACCTCTTTATAGGCAGTCTCATTGTCAGTTATCAGGCCTACCACCGTCATGTCATCAGCAAAACCCACTGCCAGTTTTTCTATGGACATCTAATCTTACATGCATTTTATTTACATTTATGGAGCTCAATTTCATTTTCTTCCTTGCTAGTATAGTTTTGATACTAAGACTTTGGATTTCAACCGTTATTGATTTTACAGTATTGTCCATTATCAATTTCCTCGTTGATATTTCATCTAATTCAGGTAGAGTGCTGAGAACACTTTCATATTATTTAGCTACAGCAGTGTTGTCCAGAATTATTGGAATGCAAGTTGAATGGAAAATGTTATTTGAATAAACTCTCCATGAATGAATCATTTCCCCTGAAAAAATGTTTATTTCTTCCCCACTATGAAAAAACCCTACAAATTATGAAAACAAAGACTTGATATCAGAGTAAGACATCAGCAGGAAGTCATTGATAAATGTTTGGTGTGATTGTTGCATTCATAAAAGACCCATTACAGGCAGACCATTCCCTCAGTCAATGTTCATGCGATTTCAGTTTAGCAGAAAGTGATTGGTGAATCAACATTACTTTGTACGGCACAAACATGTATACCAGTGAATTATTTGGAACAAGATCACCTGAGGAAATCCCCAAATTATGTTAATGATAGTATTTAATCAGAGGAACTGGACAGTGAGTCAGAGCATTTCACAAACCTCAGGAATGAATGGCTTAGTTTACACCGGCAGCCTAATTCTGATATTCTGCCAACAATGGGTCTTTTGACCAATCAGAGCAGATCTCATCAGAATTGGGCTACCTGTGTAAACTTAGCCACATTTACATTGATTTAACTAGCTCTCAAGAACCCAAGGGAGTGTATAACCAGCTTACAGTTGGCCACCCTTTTGGCTTCTCAGCCAATGGTACGGAACACAGCTGCCTCCATGTGAACTACAATCCAGACGCTCTGTTTAAACGCAAATACGCCTCACTTGCAATGCGTTTTTGGAAACCTTTGGAACTTAACTTTCATACAAGCAAGAAAGAATCTTGCAAATACAAAAAAGTACACTTACTTTGCATAGTTTAGCAAAGTTGCAGCCGGCTACGACACATGCCACTCCAGATTTTGAGTGTTCCACAAAATACAGCCGGGTGCAACTTTCCTGAACTGCATATGTTAAGTGTGTTTTGTGTTTGAAAAATTATTTCTCGCTTATATGAAAGTATGGTTGCAAATGTTTCAAAAACTATTGTGTGCAGGGCATAGTTGCATTTGCACAGAGCATTTGAGCAGCACCAGGGAATTCCCCTAAGGCAGCAGACAGCTTTGTGAATGTTTAACATTACCGTCTTTTGAATGGGATAATATTTAACAAGCTCATTCAAGTTCAGAAAAGCATCATACAAACCTTGTCATTATTATCAAACTTGGAAACAAAATTCTGGTGACACATACACTACATTACCAAAAGTAGGTGAACACCTGATCGTCGAACATCTCGTTCCAAAATCATGGTCATTAATATGGAGTTGGTCATGATGAAACTGGAAATGGCCTATCCCAAACTGTTGCCACAAAGTTGGAAGTACAGAATTGTCTAGAATGTCATTGTATGCTGTAGCATTAAGATTTATCTTCCCTGGAACTAAGGGACCTGGCCCAAACCATTATTCCTCATCCACCAAACTTTGCAGTTGGCACTATGCATTTTGGGCAGGTAGCATTTTCCTGGCATCCGCGAAACCCAGAATAGTCCATCTGATTTTGAAGTGTGATTCATCACTCCAGAGAATGCGTTTCCACAGCTCCAGAATCCAATGGCGGCGAGCTTTACACCACTCCAGCCAATGCTTGGCATTGCACATGGTGATCTTGTGCATCTTGTGATCTTGTGTGCAGCTGCTCAGCCATGAAAACCCCTTTCATTAAGCTCCCGACAAACAGTTAGTGTGCCGACGTTGCTTTCAGAGGCAGTTCGGAACTCGGTCGTGAGTGTTGCAACCTAGGAGACCATTTTTACACGCTTCAGCACTCGGCAGTCCCTTTCAGTGAGCTTGTGTGGCCTACCACTTCACGGCTGAGCCATTGTTGCTCCTAGACTTTCCCACTTCACAATAACATCACTTGAACAGTTGACCTGTGCAGCTCTAGCAGGGCAGAAGTTTGACAAACTGACTTGTTGGAAAGGTGGCATCCTATGATGGTGCCACATTGAAAGTCACTGAGCTCTTCAGTAAGGCCATTCTACTGCAAATGTTAGCTATGGTGATTGCATGGCTGTGTGCTCGATTTTATACATCTGTCAGCAATGGGTGTGGCTGAAATTGCCAAATCGACAAATTTAAAGGCGTGTCCACATACTTTTGTATATATAGTGTACCATCCATTCATTATGCAACATAATGTTCCATGCTTACAATAGCTTTTATACAGTGGTTGGGAAGTATCAGTAATACATACTGAAATTATAAGACATACAACAGGTGATCATAGACAAATTATGTGTATATTATGTATGTCTTAAAACATATTTCAACTGGAAACTGCACACAATGAAGACATTAAAAAAGCTACACAACCATGTTGTCCAGGTTAGTTCATCAGCTCAAGAGGTGCTTCTTTCCAAGGAACTGTACTTTCCTGTCAAATGCCGTCGACCGGATTGGAGCATTGGTTTCATAGAAAGGATTCATTGCAAACTGGAAAAGAGCACAGAATAATGAACAAGAATAAAATCATCAGAATATGAATTATACATGAACATACTGTATATAGGAAGGATAACTCACCTTAATGTATAAATCATACACATCATTGAAGAAGTTTTTGATTCCATCTTCTTGTCGTACATCATGAAGCATGATGAATCTCATATGTGATGGAGATGGTTAAGGGAATTATGGAACACACACACTAATTATGCCTGAGCCCTTTGTAACAATGACGATTTGTTGAATTCAACACTGTAGACATAATATTTATGTTTTGTTGCAATGTTTCCAGAGGGCTACATAGGTCTCTGTGGATTTGTGGTTGGTGTGATGGGGTAAGTATGTGTGTCAGTGCAGTGTGTAAGTTGACTATGCAAACTATTTGGAATTGACAACACATTAATATTTCTTATAAAAGCAAGAAACGATGCAGTCAGTTTTTCCTCAACTCTTAGCCAAGAGAAACTGGCATGCATACTATTGCTATTCACCCTCAGATCACAATGAAGAGCAAAACATGCCACTCTGTTCTGGGCCCGCTGCAGCTTAACGAGGTCTTTCTTTGCAGTACTTCACCATATGACTGAACAATAATCAAGATAGGATTAAACTAGAGCCTGCGGGACCTGCTTTGCAGAGTGTGGTGTCAAAAAAGCAGAACATCTCTTTATCACAGACAGACCTCTCCCTATCTTTACAACCATTGAATCAATATGTTTTGACCATGACAGTTTACAATATAAGGTAACACCAAGTAATTAAGTCTCCTCAACAGCCACACTATTCATTTCCAGATCCCAAAGACAAAAGAACAGGACCCAATGGTTCTCTGCCTGGCACCTAATATTGGGAGTATGTCCCTGTGATAGACTAGCATCCTATGTAGATTTGAATTGTAGCTGTTGAATCAAGCTGCAGAAACAGGAGATATGCTCCTGCACTATGGACTGTTCTGGCTCAGACAAGGTTACTTACTTACAGTTGAAGTCGGAAGTTCACACACCGTAGCCAAATATATTTTAACTCAGTTTTTCACAATTCCTGACATTTAATCCTAGTTAAAATTCCCTGTCTTAGGTCAGTTAGGATCATCACTTCATTGTAAGAATGTGAAATGTCCGAATAATAGTTGAGAGAATGTTTTATTTCTTTCATCACATTCCCAGTGGGTCAGAAGTTTACATACACTCAATTAGTATTTGGTAGCATTGCCTTTAAATTGTTTAACTTGGGTCAAACGTTTCAGGTAGCCTTCCACAATAAATTGGGTGAATTTTGGCCCATTCCTCCTGACAGAGCTGGTGTAACTGAGTCAGTGTTATAGGCCTCCTTGCTCGCGCACGCTTTTTAAGTCCTGCCCACAAATCTATAGGATTGAGGTCAGGGCTGTGATGGCCACTCCAATACCTTGACTTTGTTGTCATTAATCCATTTTTCCATAACTTTGGAAGTATGCTTGGGGTCATTGTCCATTTGGAAGACCAATTTGTGACTACGCTTTAACTTCCTGACTGATGTCTTGAGATTTTGCTTCAATATATCCACATAATTTTCATCCTCATGATGCCATCTATTTTGTGAAGTGCACCAGTCCCTCCTGCAGCAAAGCACCCCCACAACATGATGCTGCCACCCCCGTGCTTCATGGTTGGGACGGTGTTCTTCGGCTTACAAGCCTCACCCCTTTTCCTCCAAACATAACAATGGTCATTATGGCCAAACAGTTCTATTTTTGTTTCATCAGAACAGAAGATATTTCTCAAAAAAATGTCCCCATGTGCAGTTGCAAACCGTAGTTTGGCTTTTTTAATGGCGGTTCTGGAGCAGTGGCTTCTTCATTGCTGAGCGGCCCTTCAGGTTATGTCGATATAGGACCCGTTTTACTGTGGCTATAGATACTTTTGTACCCGTTTCCTCCAGCATCTTCACAAGGTCCTTTGCGGTTGTTCTGGTAATGATTTGCACTTTTCGCACCAAAGTATGTTCATCTCTAGGAGACAGAACAAGTCTCCTTCCTGAGAGGTATGACGGCTGCGTGGTCCCATGGTGTTTATACTTGCGGACTATTGTTTGTACAGATGAACGTGGTACCTTCAGGCGTTTGGAATTTGCTCCCAAGGATGAACCAGACTTGTGGAGGTCTACAATATTTTTATGACGTCTTGGCTGATTTTTCTTTTCTTTTTCCCATGATGTCAAGCAAAGAGACACTGAGTTTGAAGGTAAGGCCTTGAAATAAATCCCCAGGTACACCTCCAATTGACTCAAATTATGTCAATTAGCCTATCAGAAGCTTCTAAAGCCATGACATTATCTGTAATTTTCCAAGCTGTTTAAAGGCACAGTCAACTTAGTGTATGTAAACTTTTGACCCCCTGGAAGTGAAATAATATGTTTGTAAACAATTGTTGGAAAAATGACCTGTGTCATGCACAAAGTAGATGTCCTAACCGACTTGCCAAAACTAGTTTGTTAACAAGACATTTGTGGAGTGGTTGAAAAACAAGTTTTAATGACTCCAACCTAAGTGTATGTAAACTTCCGACTTCAACTGTACCTGTGGGTATTCGGTAAAAGCTAGAAAAAGATATGTCCTGCAGTGACAAAGGCAGAGACGAACCACTCGTTGAACTTGTCCACAGTTTTCAGGTACATGTTGTTAGACAGCCACATATTTTCATCCACCAAGTCGAGGGCTGCATGCGCAATGAACTGGTTCAGATGCCGGTGGTCATCCTGTTTACATATAAGAGACAGAATGGTAATTGAGTGGGCATTACAGTATCCTTTTCTTTTTACTGGATGTGGACCAATATCGCAATACATAGTTATATAGGCTAGCTGCCCCTTTAGACAGTTATCAGGAACACACATATACACGTGTATGCATGCATGTATGTACTACACACATATAAATATATACATTATGTTGAGTAAATCATAACGATACATTCCTTTGACTCAGCTTTACCAGCAGGCAAGAATTCCATTTCAAAGACAGGATTATCGTGATGCCCAACCATGACAAAATAGAAACTCCCAGACATGTTTGTTTCCAGCAATCTGCAATTTTCTGTGTGAACAGAAATATATACACATTATTGGATAGTAGTAATATGGACACTGGACTTAAATCCTTAACTAGCTATCTAAGTTAGCTTGTAACTAACGTTAATGTAGGAAGCGTGCTGCAAATACGTGATTATCGTCAAGCTAAACACATTGAAGCAAACGACAAGTCTTAATTTTCATAAAGATCCCATAGGTATTTGCATTTACCTCCAAAGCAATGGTTTTAATGTGATAAATCAAATGTGAATTTACCTGTTAAAAACGAGCCTTTCTTTTCCGTAATGCCGTCGCTGTTTGATAACGACATGAAAAGTTGAATATAAAATACATTTGCAATCAAAAGGTATTCAGTAATTCTTTATATCTTATATTACATTTGATGTATACATATGTAGTAATATATATGTTAGTTGACTAATGTATTTGTTTTTATTTCTGATTTCAAAGACATAATTGATGCATCATAACTGTGCGACCGGAACTAAAACGATTGAACGTTGAATTCAAAGCTGTGGGCACCTGGAGAGGACGCCGTTGGTCACTAAGCAGGTAATTTAAACCAGAATACGTTGAAATACGTGCCATAAACTCTAGCTATATACATGTTAGTCGCGTTACAGAGAAGTTGGTACTTGTCTCCAGCAAGAAAAATCAGCTAGCAATTATTCGTTGATTATTCTCTGTTCCCCAATTGAAGACAACATGTCTGTTGCCAAGGAGGAGGCTTTATCCCCAGATGAGCTGAGGAAGAGGCTTTACCAAACCTTTAAGAATCGAGGAGTGCTTGACACACTTAAAGTAAGTATTTACATTTGTATTTAGTATTTTACTACCAAAAACCATTGTTTCCCCCTTTGTCAGACGTTATTTCCTTGTTCTAGACGCAGCTTCGTAATCAGTTGATCCATGAATTGAAGCACCCCATCTTGAGTGGAGAAACTGTTCCCAGGCCAGTCCCTATGAAGTCAGACTCTGTCCTGGTCACCGCTTCTAACAGTCTGGTGGCAGATCATTTGAGGAACTCTGGGTATGAGTACACCCTGTCTGTGTTCTACCCTGAATGTGGCATGGGCAAAGATAAGGTGAGCGCTTGCACTTATGCTTTGGAGCAGTAACACAGTACTAGGGCTGGGAATTTCCAGGGACATCAACGATACGATATTATCACGATACTTCAGTGCTGATACGATATGTATTGCAATTCTCACGATTCTTTATGTATTGTGATTCAGTAATGTGATTCTATTGCGATTCGATGTTCCAAAAATATTGCTCACGATATGTCTGCTGCAGAGGGACAAGAGAGAGCTATGGAAAAAGCTCTCATCACTACCTTATGTTTGGTTCTGTACAATGCATTGTATTATGTTGAAGCTCTGAATGACCCCACTCCAGTAATGTGTGGTCAGCTTTGCTTGTGCTGAACTCTCAGCTACGTTATACTCTTTTGTTGACTATGCTCTCATCTACACCCTGCCAGATTTTCACTTCAAGGGACCTTCTTCAAATTATGAAAATAAGCCCGCGGTCACCACTTTACAAATCTCTGGTAATCACATCATCTTGGTAAAATTATACAAAATTATATAATTTGTACCGAATGATGTGTATGATGGGTTATTTGTATATTTTTCAACAGGCATCAAGTACACAGAAAGAGAATAAGGGTATGTTGCGTGATGTTTACTTTCATATGCCAAGCCCCCTCTTGTCAGCTCAAGCATCCTGGCATGGCCCTTATTGATGTTTCTTCCAGGTTTCCTGATGAGTCTCTTAATAGAATTGACAGACCGTCATCTGCATGGAGAACGGCGTGATGCTGATACTCAGACCACCAGTACGCCAGCTTATAGAGAATCTCTTGGTAAGCATGCAGCACTCTCAAGTTGACCCAGTAGTATAGTAAAATACTGCGTTACGTTACATTTTAAAAACCTTTTGTGTGTGCAGTTGACAAGATGAAAATGATCGATGAGGAGTATGAAGCTCTCCGCTACAAAGGGGACAAGTGGGTGTCCTATGAGTCTAAGCTTGCTGCATATCGAACAGAAGTTGAAGCACAGGTTCAAGCGGAAATGAATGCAAAGGTATGACTCTATTTCTCTTCGCCTCTTTATGCATTCTGATGTTCTATTGTTGGAAATGTTTGCATTGAGAAACATGGTGCTTTTTGCTTCTTCAGCTGCAACATTATAAAGATGTGGAAATGTCCAAAGTGAAGATGGAGGAAAAAGACAAATCTCGCAAAGAGATTTTGCAGCTGAGGCAGGACATGGAGAGGACTTATGAGATGAAGTCGGGGGCATTGATCAATAGGGAGAAGAATGCCATCGATCGATTACAGAAACAACAAGAGGTAGTTGATTCTCAGTTCTCCAATCATCGAGTCAGTGGCCAATTCATGTTTTACTTGGGTCGTTCTATTTTCTTAAACTTTTTGCATTCGGGTGTTGTGTGCTTATGTGATGTTACGAATGACTTTGTATTTCATTTGTGTTTTTCAGATTGAGGAAAAAGACGTCTATATGCAAAGACAAGCTGTGTTGAAAGAGATAGAAACCGTGCGGAATAGAGAAGCTGAGCTGAGGTTAAGGATGGAGGCTTTTGAAAAGTAAGATGAAGTCATATCGCCATACTCATGCTGAGTCATTGTCATACTGGGGTTATCAGGGTTTGGTTTATCATGTTACTCACCGAATGCTTATTCACCACAGGACTTGCAAAATACAGGAAGAGAAGACCAAAACCATGGAGGAGCTGCTGAGAAGAAGAGAGCTTGCAGTGAAGACGACGGAGGACACCTATGACCAAAAGCTGAAGAATGAGCTTTCAAGGTCTTATGATGGCATTTTGCTAAATGTAGCCTACTTGGACTGTTCTGTACTTTTTTAAAGATGATTGTTACTTGCTCTATCTGTTTGATTTCCCTTCACCTCCCAGCACAGAAGCCATCATTCCATTAATTCTCTCTGCATCCAGAAGGTGGCACTCTTGTGTAGAGCAAAAATATGTATAATCTGACATTCACTTTCATATCCTCTATGCATATTTTGTTCATGTACTGTGTGCTTGGATCCAGTTCATCAGAGACAATTAATTAACCTTCTGATTCAGTTGATAAAAGGGATTGCAGGGATGATACCATACAGTGTATTGTGCTGCCTTGAAAATTGGGCTAAGTAGCTTTGAATGCTAATAAGTTTGACTCACTACATCTATCACCTCTTAAATCCAAAACCACACAGTACTTATTTTTAGATCGTAAATCTGGCTGGTATAGCCAGCTGTCAGTTAGCATTAGTGTAACATGCAGGAGTACTGGTCACAGATGCTGTATAACAAGCAGTCCAGATGCATGGCTTCTTGAATAGAGCATCTACCCAGTGCCAGTATCATAATGTGCTATCATGTCATGGTTTTGAGATAGTTACAGTCTAAGTATAAGAAGTTTGATGTAAGCTAAGCAGTGCATCACTTCAGGAAACTATTATGTTACCGTTATGCTATATTTAAGCAATAAGGCCAAAGGAGGTGTGGTGTATATGGCCAATATACCACGGCTAAGGGCTGTTCTTGGGCACGATGCATTGCGGAGTGCCTGGACACAGCCCATAGCCTTGGTATATTGGCCATATATCACAACCCCGGCTAAGGACTGTGTCAAGGCACTCCGCGTTGCGTCATGCATAAGAACAGCCCTTAGCCGTGGTATTTTGGCCATATACCGCACCTCCTCGGGCCTTAATGCTTAAATATACCATGGCTGTCAGCCAATCAGGATTCAGGGCTCGAACCACCCAGTTTATTACATTGCTGTCTTATATTACTAACATTACTAACATGTAGGCCTATGACATTTATGTTACTGTCAGTCATTATTCCATGCTGTTTATGTCAATGCTTACCTTGTATAAATAATTTGTGATTATTTGATATTTCTCTCTGGCTATCAGATATCAGCTTGAGTTAAAAGAAGAGTACACCAAAAGGACTGAAAAACTCACAGAGAATGAAAAAAGAAACAAAGGTCTGTATTTTTCCTGTAGGCCGTCGTTATAAACAATGTATTAACTGTTGTGCTTTGTATCGTTTTATACAAATGTCTTATCACACATTCATTTTCTCTCAGTGGAGACTATTCGTATGCAGAAGGAGTCGGCTGCAATCGATGCCAAGCTAGAGGAACACAGCAGAGCTTGTGCTGAGTTGAGACGATTGCAGGTAAACTTGGCAACCAATCACACTGTGGGGGGGTTGTATAATTTGATTTACACAACATACCTACCACTTTGAAGATGCAAAATATTTTTATAGTGAAACAAACATGAAATAAGATTTAAAAAACTGAACGTGAGCATGCATAACTATTCACCCCCCCCCAAAAAAAGTCAATACTTTGTAGAGCCACCGTTTGCAGCAATTACAGCTGCAAGTCTCTTGGGGTATGTCTCTATAAGCTTGGCACATCTAGCCACTGGGATTTTTGCCCATTCTTCAAGGCAAAACTACTCCAGCTCCTTCAAGTTGGATGGGTTCCACTGGTGTATAGCAATCTTTAAGTCATATCACAGATTCTCAATTGGATTGAGGTCTGGACTTTGACTACGCCATTCCAAGACATTTAAATGTTTCCCCTTAAACCACTCGGGTGTTGCTTTAGTCGTATGCGTAGGGTCATTGTCCTGCTGGAAGGTGAAACTCCGTCCCAGTCTCAAATCTCTGGAAGACTGAAACATGTTTCCCTCAAGAATGTCCCTGTATTTAGCTCCTTCCTTCAATTCTGCCTAGTTTCCCAGTCCCTGTCAATGGAAAAAAAACATCCCCATGGCATAATGATGCTGCCACCACCATGCTTCACTGTGGGGATGTAATTCTCGGCGTGATGAGAGGTGTTGGGTTTGTGCCAGACATAGCGTTTTCCTTGCCAAAAAGCTCAATTTTAGTCTCATCTGACCAGAGTACGTTCCATATGTTTGTGGAGTCTCCCACATGCCTTTTTGGGAACCCCAAACGTGTTTGCTTGTTTTTTTCTTTTAAGGAATGACTTTTTTTCTGGACACTCGTCCATAAAGCCCAGCTCTGTGGAATGTACTGCTTAAACAAGTTATTTTTTCCCATTTCACTTCACCAATTTGGACTATTTTGTGTGTTTCCATTACATGAAATCCAAATAAAAATCCATTTAAATTACAGGTTGTAAAGCAACTTAATAGGAAAAACTCCAAGGGGGATGAGTACTTTTGCATGGCACTGTACTATGTGATACACAGACATAACATTTTCACATACTGATTCGGCCCTAACTGTACGCATGCTACTCTCTGTAATTTAGATGGAGCTGGACACGTCCCAGTCTCAGTACTCTCTGTTAACACAGCAGAATGAGCTGCTGAGAGAGAGGCTGGAGACCATGAATGACTACCCCACCTTGAGGCGAGAGAGGGTGGAGCAGCAGGCCCAGCTCAGGCTGCTGATGAAACAGCTGGAGGAAGCTCAGGAGGAGAACCAGCGCCTACGGGCAGGTGAGGAATGGTGGCCTTACCATATGAGATATGCTACTGCCTTGTTTCAGTTTTGCATTGGTGGGCTCAGTCTGGGCGTGTGGGGAACCAGTGAAATTGTCCTTTCCTCCCTTTGCTTCCGTTTTAGCTTCTAGCATCTCTCTCTCTTTGACTAGTCCTTTTCTCTAAGAGGGAAACGTTTGTTTTTTTCACTGTCGTTAGTTCAGAGGTTACCTAGTTTAAAGATGCTCTCCATTTTCTGGTCAAACGGAATGTGTTGAGAAATATACAAATAATGCATGAAATTCTTTTCCAACCCAGAGAGGATACAGTATGTCATTTTTGAGGCATTCAAAGGCTTTGTGGTTTGACTATGTGGAGTCTGTATAGACTCTAGTGTATTCAGTCTACTCTGCCCAGCTGGTCTTGGCACTGTGGCAGAGTCTTTTTGGATGTGCTCTAGATGACTGTCAATGCGGGACCCTCTCTGCAGTGTTTGTGGCTTTACAGACTGCTCTGTGAAGTGAATGCAGGGGGGATGTGGGGGTGGAGAGTCCAAGCGACTGCGGAGGAGGAGGAACAGAGGGCAGAGGGCCAATGCTTCATCTCTCTCTGAGGGACACAATGTTCTTCCTGTCAGAGGAGAAGGGTGGATGGGGGACCAATGGGCCGCTCTCTTCCTCACTAACAGTAGGCTTCATTAACCACCGAGTTAGGCTAGTACCATGTGCTCGATAATGTCAGCCTCCCAGCACCATCTCAGCCAAACCAATATACTGTAGCTAGCTGAGGAGATTAACTGGATCGTATCACATAATGTCAGGTGTAAATCAAAAGTTAACGTTTTTGCCACAAAATCTCTCTTGACATTTCTGGGGCATTGTCACAGTGACTTTAAGAAAAGTACCTAACCTAGGCCCATTATAACTTGTCCTTAATTGAAAAGTTAAAGATTGTTAGTTGGATATACTGTACAATGAGTGCTCTAATGTGTAAGCTGTTTGCCGGGATGTTGTGACTCTCCTAGCCGATTGTCTCCCCATAGATCTGGGCAGGCCGTCGGTGGAGCAGCTGGCGTTGCAGACGGAGCTGAGGAGGCTGGAGAGTGCCAGGAGGCTGTCAGAGGAGGAGTTTGATAGCCACAGACAGGTGCTGCAGGCCCAGCTCCACAATGAGGTCAGTGACACAATGCTTCTCTGATAGTGTGGGAAATAATGTGGAGACTAGAGAGACTTCTTGTCTTTAACACACATCTGGCCTGACGTTTAGTTCTTTGTGCTTATGGTTAGGCCTTACATATGAGTTCCGGTCCAATTGGGAGCCTGCATGTCATCTTTCACCTGTTGCAAGGTCTTCTTCTCTGTCTGTAACCCCTTGTTGGCTCTGTCCACCTGTTGGATGCTCTTCTTCTCTGTCTGTAACCCCTTGTTGGCTCTGTCCACCTGTTGGATGCTCTTCTTCACTGTCTGTAACCCCTTGTTGGCTCTGTCCACCTGTTGGATGCTCTTCTTCTCTGTCTGTAACCCCTTGTTGGCTCTGTCCACCTGTTGGATGCTCTTCTTCACTGTCTGTATCCCCTTGTTGGCTCTGTCCATCTGTTGGATGCTCTTCTTCTCTGTCTGTATCCCCTTGTTGGCTCTGTCCATCTGTTGGATGCTCTTCTTCTCTGTCTGTAACCCCTTGTTGGCTCTGTCCACCTGTTGGATGCTCTTCTTCTCTGTCTGTATCCCCTTGTTGGCTCTGTCCACCTGTTGTATGCTCTTCTTCTCTGTCTGTAACCCCTTGTTGGCTCTGTCCACCTGTTGGATGCTCTTCTTCTCTGTCTGTATCCCCTTGTTGGCTCTGTCCACCTGTTGGATGCTCTTCTTCTCTGTCTGTAACCCCTTGTTGGCTCTGTCCACCTGTTGGATGCTCTTCTTTGTCTGTAACCCCTTGTTGGCTCTGTCCACCCATTGGAGGTGTTCTCTGGCTGTATTAACCCCTTGTTGATTGTGCCTGTGTATACCAGGTGGAGCGCTGTGCCCAGTTGAAGGCCCAGCTCATAGATTGTGAGGAGAGGACTCAGTGGATGACCACCCATGCAGAGGACATCAAGATGCAGCTCCGACAAACACAACTAGGTACACTGTCTGTGCATGGTCCCTGTGGCTTATTAGATTTTTTTAGACATGGCTAGTCACACTGAATCATGTGTGCATATTGTAGTTCCTTTATCTAGCTCTGCTTCACATCTCTGTATTTTGCATGAAACCTAGCTTGTGTAGCTTAGCTTGTATAGTAGTCTGCATCTCAATGGTGGCCTTTCCTGACTCTTCATTCCTGTTCCTTCACCTGCTCTGATCTTCAAAAGTTGAACAGGTGAAAGCAAGTCCTACAGTAGGCTTTCGATACACTACTTTCGCTTAATCTCTGTTCTCAGATCAGTGCAGATGAAGGAATGGAGGCAAGGAGAGGAATCCACTTCATGATATTGACATGCACCCTTAGCCTTCTCTGAGATCAGTCTACAAATCACTTTCTCCATCTTATCACCTTATAATGTTGGTATTTTGTCTTTGCCCTCATCTTCTCCTCTTTCTCTCCCCATTTCTTCCCCCCCTTCGATCTCTTGGTTCCGTGTGTTCTGTGTGATTGGGGTGGGCAGCTCTAGAGAACGAGGTCCTGCGTAACCCTAAGCCCTCCCTAGTGGACCGCTCCGTGCTGGAGCTCAATCCTGATAAACTAGTGCCCCCTGATATCTATGTGGACAGAGGTGTCCTGAGAGCATGGGTGGCTGGTTATGATGACGTGTGTGAAGCAGGTGTGATGCCCTCTCAAGGGCGCAGGTCTCGTTGGGGGCGGAGCAGCTCCCCAGACTCTGACGCTGAGCTGGTGGCTGGGGCCAAGGCCAGGATCAGAGAGCTGGAGAAGGAGGCGGAGACACTGGAGGAAGCTTACAGGAACTACCAGCAGAGGGCGGTGCATGCCACCGTGTCTCACATGCTGACCCCGCGATGCCTCTCACCCCAACGAGCACCGGTATCACCACGCCCTCACTCAACTCAGAGGCAACATATCTCTCACCAACGCCCTCGCTCGCCCCAAAGACAACAAGTCCCCCCCCCAACCTTGCCCACACTCACCCCAGCATCCACAAGTCTCCCACAGACCTCTCTCGCCTCAACATCAACCCCCTCCCCAGCGTACCAGAGCCCCCGCCTCTCCCCAACCCAGAGTGACCTTCGCTGAAGACCCGTCCCAGGATCAGTACCCTGGTCCAGGGAGCGGAAGGGACTTCCAGTCTCTGGACTTCAGTGAGGCCCGGTTTTCAGGAGACAGACACCCCCCTGGAAGGCACCTCCTCTCCCCACAGGCGCCTGTCTTCCACACCCCTCTCCCTCTCCAGGAGCCAGCTTCACACAGAGCCTGTGGAAGGTAGAAACGTGCAATCTGTTTTATTGGGTTGTTTCACTTCAAATGGATTTAATGTCCCAAGCGCTTTACTGCTAAGACAGTAAATGTGTTTTGGAAATAATTTACTGTCATTGCTCGAAACAACGCTTGTCTTGGTGTATAGTTAGTATTTTATATCCCATTCATAACTTGTGAGTCATTGAGTCCATCCATACCATTGTATTCTGAGTTTTAGTCGACATCTTGTCATCTCCATATTTCCCCCCTTTGAGCCCTTCCACTTCAAGCATTTTGAAACCCCATATGACAGTGACAGTGCTGAAGCTGTATCTTCTGTTGTTTGCTGCATTTTGTAACTAACAGTTGCTCCCCCTCTCGTTCTCAGAGGCTGAGGTATCGTCTGTGGCGTTTCCTGTGCTGTCTCCTGAGAGGCAGCTCTCCCCCCTTCCCCTGCCCCGCGGAGAGGTAGCGTGCTCAGGGGACTTTACCTCAGATCTCTCCCCACCTCGCAGCCCTCAGCTCAGGAGCACTGCACGAGGCCAATGCAGGTAGCACCGGGGGTTCACCACATGATCGGCATTATAACAATATACTACGATCAGTTCAGTTGTACAGCTGTTTGTTTGTCTGTAGTCCACCACAGGTACAGCAAATCATCTTCTCCAGTTCCGAGTCAGAGTCTTCCCCTCAGCCTGAGAAGATAACCATTGAAGATCTCACAGAGCCTTTGCCAGGTACTCTTCATCCCAGATCAGTTTCGTTGTGTTGTGTTGGTGTCCGTCTTGTTTTTAAAGATGCACAAGATGACACAACAGGTGCAAGGTATATTCCTGGGGTGCTGTGATACAAAGCACTATAACACCAAGCCGGATTGTGATTGATGTGTCTGTTTCCAGTCGTATTATTACATTCCACGGTATAATCTCTCTTGACCGTAACCATCGAACTGCGGTATGGTTCAAATGTCACCTTAATCTGTGGTCGGCAGTTCGCCATGCTGTAGTAGGTCTATTAATAACTGCTGTGGCTTGGAGATATCTGAGATGGCAGAAGCCTTCTCTATAGGACGCCAGGCAGCCCTCTGTGCTCCCAGCATGCTTTGCTTCCTAAACATACAGCACCTGTGCGTTTCTCCACTGTAATGCTGTAATACTGGAATCATACCTTGGGAGGGGCAAGGGGGGAGAGCAAACGCCTTCAGCACTGCAGGAATGGTGTTGGGATATTGGTTTGTGTTGTTGACTAGTGGAATTGAAATATTCACCTATTTCGTTATCTATTTCGTTCACCTATTTCGTTATCGATGCATCCAAGGTTTTTTGCGCCTGATGTAGCCGATTGACTGATCCATATTAGATTTGGGAGTGTTTGCAAATCCAGGCATGTTTCGCCTATGACTCAGTGCTGAATCAGTACCAGCTAACAGAGGGTATCGGCCATACAGTATGCCATATTTCTGCCCATACCAAATGCCCCTCCTAACCCAATGTGTCGCATTCAGTCCCATACTTTTACTGGGGAATCCCATTTTTAGAATGACTGCTAGACATCTAGTAATACATATCAGTTTAAGGTGGCCTTAATCAGGAATGACTCTTTCCATATATTTACACAGGTCAAATCACTGTAAATCACTGTAAATCACTGTAACGACAACACCTACTGCTAAATCAGTTGTGGCTGCTTTTTAATGTGTGACTGGCCTCCAGAGTGGCCTCTCGCTGGCCTGGTACAATGGTAAGGATGAAGGGCAGCTGATTATGTATTCTGTGTTGGTCATCCTGGCCTGAGCATAAAGGGCCTCATTGTGACTTTCTTTCTCTCTACCCCCCCCCCCCCCCCCCCCCCCCTCTCTAGAGCCCAGCCACATTCCAGAGCTGCTCCTGGACACGGCGGGCAATGAGGAGGAGGCCCTTGACGGGCCCCTGACTGTCCCCCCATCTCGGGCCCCTTGGGACCTCACAGAGGCTCAGCTGCAGGGGGGTGAGTAAGGGAGCACATCCCCTCTCCCTAGAAGAGCACACCCAACTTTTAGACTAACTGATCCGTCACCCCACCCACAATGCAATGGCCATACTCTGCCCATGTTTTATCCAACCTGATGTTTGATAGCTTACCACTATAATGCAGTACGGTAGCCCCGTTTTTAAAACCACTGTGCAGGGAGCACCGATTCCACACATTCTTTTAACTCAAGTGAACCCACTTTGATTTGTAGAAGTTCAACAAACGCCGGATGAACCTGCCAGACAGGAGGAAGAAGAGGAGCTGAGGTGGGAGCGAGAGAGGAGAGAGAGAGAAGAAAAACGACAGCGGGATAAGGAGGAAGCCCAGGAGAAGGAGCTGAGAGAACTGGAGAGATTGGAGAAAGAAAGGGTGGGGATTAACTTCTAGGCTGTTGCATTGACACATTCACCTCCTTCTATAATGACCTTAACATTGATGGATTGACCTTAGCATTGATGGATAGACTTATCTGTCTCTAAGCTATTGGAAGAAGTACACCAGTATGGAGAGGAGGTGGGGGGAGATGAAGAGAAGGAGGAGAGAAGAGGGCAGGAAGAACTGAAGGAGGCAGAAGAGCCTGAGGAGAAAGCCCCGTCCTCGGACAAAGATCCACTCCAGACGTACCTGAAGATGATCATGGAGCAAAGACGGAGTCCGCATGTACAGGTGCAACACAGTCTCACACACTTTTCTGTCCTCTGAAGTGCGAAGCCCCGGTTTTCTTGTGGAACGGAAGCAGCAGGCAAGTGTATCCAGCGTAGTGTTTGAATTTGTGTTGTTTTTTTTAGATCCCTGCTGGGAGAGAGGAGCCAGAACACAGGAGCCCCGAAGCCAAGAGTTTGTCTGATGAGAAAGATGATAGGTAAGTCTAAACATTTCACAGTGCTTGTGAGAGCGGAGAAGAGCGGGGCGGATTTTAGATATGGCAGAGAGACTGCCCGTGAGGTTTCCTGACTCACTTCACAAGAAAGGACCTCCTCTCCTCTGACATGCCAGTCTTTTGATTTTTAGACCAATTTATCAAGAACATGTGTTTTTCAATCCTATCCGGAGACTACTGTTAATAAACCATTATTCTATTTCTCTTTAGCGTTGCTTTCTCACATGAAGATGCAGATGAGTTCTGGTGAGGTGGCACAGAGTGTGAGTGTGAAGGGTACAATACTGCTGTACGTTTGACTTTGTTGTTTTTAGATGTTTAAGTTGTATAAATGTCAGTCTTGGTTCATTAACACGAATAAACCTTCGATTTATAAATCACACAGTGCCTCAAAGTGACTTATCGACTCTTGCTTACAACTTATTTTTACGTGTGTGTACCATGACATTAGGTTCTATGCCCATTTGACATGGAAAATAAATGCAGTACATAATTGAGTGGAGTTCATTTTTGTATTTCTTTATTTTCATAAAAACAGTTAACAGGCTTGTTGAGAGAGATGTCAGAGGGGATCCCAGTCAGACAGGATGTTGGATTGGTGTCTTCCTGGTGATTGATCAGTAGCCATTTCTATAATTTGTTGGTACTTTATACACAGGAAACACTGTATAATGAGACTGCATGATCAAAGTCATCCACTTCACATCAGTCATCTTCCTGCAGGCCGCTTTAGCGTCTGTTCTACAATATTTCTGAGACCACTTTGTTCACAAAACAAGATGTTGTCAATCAAGACTTACAGTGGCTTAAACTTTGGCTGAACCGTATTCATGGTCAGATTGCCATTTTCAATTATATGGTGATGATTAATATTCATAATAATGTGATGCATTAAGTATCATCTGAAATAAATTCACAAGGAGGCCCTTGACACTCATAGGAAAAAAATGGGGTACACTATTAGGTTACAAAATACTATAGAGGATTCGCATACTTGGAAACACCTAGGACTACGATGACATACAATGGACATACAATGGATTAATTGGTTCTCTGTTAGAAAAATAAAAGGAAACGGGCAAACACTGCCTACGATAGTTGTCAGTACATATGACTACACATCACCTGTATCACTGCAGAAACAGTTCTCCTTCATGCAATAATGAATTAACATCAATATCCCTGTTTCTTCTCTACCTAAAAGAAAAAGATTACATCAGTAATTGTCAGTATTTTCACAATTGCATGTCAAAAACAATGCTGAAATGCAATTCAAGAGGTTTTGATACTTTTTTTTCTTTTTTAAGTGGTTATATATTCAATAAAATAAAATAAAAGATTGAAACATCACCAAAAGATTCCTGACTTGTAACATTTTTACATTGTACACATACAAGCACAGATTTTGTTTTTAGATCCACATCCTAAGACTGAGTTAGCCTGGATGTAGAAGGGATAACATTCACACATTTCACTTGTACTGTCTAAGTTGTAAGGTCTGCCATGGTAAACAAAGCACATCACATTATATCAAATGTTTCGTTACAGACTTTTTTTTTTCTCAACCAAGTATAATGGAAGCATCCTGTATCTTGTAGTTATAGGGATGAACATGTAACAGTCGCAAATGGGAATTTCAAGTCACCTGGGAATTTGGAATGAACTGTGGGAGATCATACACTATACAATAGGAAGCATTTATTCATCCCAACAATACTTTGAATATACAAGCCCCTCTGTCCAACAGGGTAGTATACCATCCTCATGCTCTATTGTCAAATTTGACATTTATTTTTCATCTCACAAAGACATTAACCATGACATTTTAAATTGCTGCATTTAAAAAATAAAAAAATGATACTAATTATTACCCATGGTATCACACTTTGGTGATGTATTAAGATGATATATTTTGGTCAGTCTAACAGTAGAATTGTTATTGGCACCATTCACTTGCCAGAGTTTAAAAATAAAAATTAAAGTCTAAGAGAAAAAACAACCTTTGCATGTATTTTAGTGTAAGGGATTCCACCCTTCAAAAAGGACTAAAACTAAAATCTGAAACCACTACGGTTTCGCTTACAGTCACATGGGCACGTGGTTAAGTAAAATACATGTGTATGTAGCTAAAGTAACTACGTAGGCTCACTATTGTACACCTGAGGGAATTAGTATTTTGCATCATTATTTATGTATGTGACGAATGTAACTAGAATTAGCATTAAACAAAATGTCAGCCCTAAAATAGGAAAACTACTATCAAGAGAAAATTAATCTAAACCTAACAGTTTTAATGGGAAGAAGGGTAAACATAAATTGTCAATGAAGCCAACCAATGCATGTTCTGTTCTACAATGGAATGTTGTTGTGCCTTCATATTTCTCCTCCTTATATTCTCTCCATTCAAAGCCAGGAGGACCAAACGTGTGTGCAATTAAAAACAACACGTTGCACTACTTTAATAGAACTGATGTTGTAAGGCGTTTCATGTTGTGCTATGAAGTGTTATCAAAACTGCATCTTTGATAAAAATAAAAAAAAATGGATTCTCTTCTCGCTGACACGAACTTCCTGCTCTCCCTTATTCATAAATGGCCAACAGTCAGGCCAGAATCATAACAGGACACTCTAAAACAAGTTTCACTATTTCTTTACGTTCTTGTGTTAGAATAGTGCAATGTTTCAAGCTTCACCAGCGAAGACTGATTAGGAAGAAAGCAAAAAAAGAACAGATCAAAATAATTGTTCAAAACTGCATATTTTTCTTATTCGACAATTTAGAAAAATAAAAACAAAAATATATTCACATACAAAACACAAAACAGAGGTTCCGACACGTCTTGGTTAGTTGCAGAAAGCGACATTGATGCTTTAGTTTGTTAGGAGCTGTATTACTGCGCTGCGTGAGGGCAGCTGGCAGGTTACAGGAGCTGTGTGTGTGTGTGTGTGTGTGTGTGTGTGTGTGTGTGTGTGTGTGTGTGTGTGTGTGTGTGTGTGTGTGTGTGTGTGTGTGTGTGTGTGTGTGTGTGTGTGTGTGTGTGTGTGTGTGTTTTCATAGAGGTGGACGAGGACGTAATCCTTATGTGTAGGAATTGAGACATTCCTTTGAGCGAGACGTGATGTCGTGCAGCTCCTGCTCTTCCTTCATTTTGATGTCTTGGTAGGCATGCATGTGACTGGCGTCCTTTAGGTAGGCCCAGTTTGCTGAGAGAATCATGAGGAAGTGGATCTGGAAGAGAAGGGTGAGGGTGGATGGCCGGTGAGCATGTCAAGATGCAAAGCAGGCTACAGGAGTCAGAGCTACATCACACACACATATAACACAACGTTAAGCAGACAACAGACAAACCTGCACAGTAATGTTATATCATTATTATCAACACAACTAACATTACTATTACACTATGAACAAACCATACTACAGAAGAGACATTTTGAAGGGGAGAGGAAGGGGAGTGGGGGTTTTGCGTGCAAGCTTGATGAGGATGGTGGTTAGTGAAGGTCAGAGGTTAGTGGGAAATTAGATTGAGACGTGAGATGGAGTCAACCTTATCAACCTGTGTTCTGTCACTGGTACTGTTCTTAGTTAGTGTCTGTCTTTCATTTGACAATAATATAGACCAATAGGTATATTTTGTACACAAAGATTGTTTATTTTGTATAGAAAGAGAAAAATAATAACTACAGTCTTCAAAAATCTTAGGAAATAATTAAATATTTATGAAATATGGAATATAAGTAATCATAAACAGATTAAGTAATAGAAAAAAAACTACAAGTAAGCATGCAGGCTCAGTGTTAAAAAAAAAACAGCGGCTCTTTAAACAACTGATTGGCCGTTTCTGGATGAGTCAAAGAAAAAAGAATTAAACAAAACATGAAACTATCAGCTGAAGCTAGGAAGGCATCAGATTGCATTAAAAAAAAATCACATTACTCCTCTAAAATAGGAAAACCTCCTTTATAAAATGTATGGAGCCATAAACTGAGGCTATATACCTTGAGCAAAAAATATACCCCTGGTACTGCCCTTACTCTTCAAAATACTAGCTATATGCGCAGTTATTTTTGAAGTACTACTGTACAACACTGTTCATCTTGTCTATGTCATCTTACAGATGAAGTGTGTCTATATCGTGATACGATTTAGGAGCTAGTTTGTGACAGAAGCTTGTAATACTGACAATTCTCTGTGTAACACTTTGTGGCTTGCACCAAGAAAATACAAAAGTACACATGATCAAACCGCAAACATGAATGGGGAATGGGCACTGTGCCAAGGCTGGGTGGTCCTCGGACAAATTGACCATTAGTAAAAAAACAAATATTTTTTTTTTCAACCCGAATGTAAGAGCGATAGTCATAGCACTGACTGAAGCCTGAGAACTCATTCAAAATACTGTATTGTCCTCATATTAATTGTGTTTTGTCTTCCTCCTCCAAGCCTACTCTACAAAAAGCCTGAGTGCTATTCAATTAAGGGAGTTATTACTGATTTAATGTCCTAATAATATCTTAACATGACCTGGAGAAAAGCATAACCCTGCTAACTATACACCACCCCATTCTGAAGACAACTCTCCTCGGGTACCGTTGAACCTTCCGACAGGCCTATCCCTGGATATCAAATGCTAAAGGACACATACACTCAGCTATTTACGATTTAGGTGAATGCTAATGGGGAAGATGTATTTGTCTATGTTCTGTTGGTTTTTAGTTCATGTAGTAAGTGGCTGCTGTCTCTACTCAGTGTAGTGTCATAGACTGTGCTGTGCTGTGTCTCTGAACACCAGTTAAAACTTAGTGCAGCAGTCTTCTCGACTCTTAAACTTCAAAACGGCAAAGTTATAAGTGGTAGCCATCATGTAGATCAGCTGGTGGAAGAGAACAGAATACAGGCGGTAAGAGAACACTCCAGGAACGTGCATGGCTGCCATATTGGCAACAACTGATCTTTCTACGTTCACATTTTTTACGTGTAAAAAATAAGTATGAGTAAAATATGACTGTTTATCACTTTCAGATGTGAGTTGAGTAGAAACGTATGAAACTGTCTTTGGAAGCAATCAGAGAACAAAATGGTCTCCATGGCCTAGACAGAGAATTTTCCTCGACTGTCATACTCATTGTTTTCAAAACACCCAAGATGGGACTCTTTGGAAATGGGGTGCCCTTAGTTCAAAGCACTCTGATTTCGTCTACAAATGTTTATATCCTTACAGAGATTCTCCATGACACTGTATAAACATAGCCACGGTAAGTCTCCACCCTGCGTCCTTTTA
Organism: Oncorhynchus gorbuscha; assembly: GCF_021184085.1. Classification (NCBI taxonomy): domain Eukaryota; kingdom Metazoa; phylum Chordata; class Actinopteri; order Salmoniformes; family Salmonidae; genus Oncorhynchus; species Oncorhynchus gorbuscha. Next base: position 82,063,769 of record NC_060173.1, read on the forward strand.
CCTATATATATATAATAAAACCGGGGCCAGGGGCATCTACGGAGATGGTTTACAGCGAATGGGATTGGAGATGTGTGAAAGCCTATGTGTAATCTGCTTTACAGAGGTTACATAAACCATATGGGAAATGAGGAGAGGAGAACTGGATTCATGATCTACAGTCAGATACAAACCGTGCAAGGATAGACTGAGTGGGAGGATGAGAGAGAGAGAGCGAGAGAGAGAGGTGAGCTTACCAGAGCAATGACGGTGGCCCCGGCTCCAGCGCATGCTACAATGTACAGGTGGTAGGACAGGTAGAACTGAAAAAGACAAGAAAAAAACAATGATTTATGTGAATGAACACAGTACCACAGTACGGTAACTTACATTTACATTTGAGTAATTTAACAGAAAATCTTATCCAGAACGATGTACAGTTGGTGCATTTATCGTAAAATAGCTTGGTGAGACAACCCCATATCACAGTCATAGTAAGTATATTTGTCCTCAATAAAGTACCCGTCAGCAAGTAAAAAAAGACAAGTGCGAGTGTGTTCAAGAAAGGAAGGGGTGTTTTTTTGTTTCGTTTTTCTCATTGTGAATACAATTTGTTGCGCCTCTGTGGCCCCCAAACACTTAATATAGTTGTGAGCGCAAGCATCTCAAAGTAATGACACCAAATAATGGACAGTATGTCATCTGTGAATGAATGACTCCGAATTAGAGGAGAAGAAGCCTTACCTCACTAGTATTACAGATGTCTCCTAGTGTGGACCCACAAGCCTTGCCTGGTGTAGCGTTCCATGGGATGATACCTGCAGACGGTCGTTAAAGGTTCATATTTACACTGAGCAAATTCTTCACATCACGTCTTCATAAAACATGTTCCTATAATTCAGATAGTCATGCAGTAAATGAATCAGAGTTCAATCGTTAATGGCCCACAGTCACATATCACATTACAATTTACAGAATGGTTGCAACTCCAAATCACCATTAAAATGTCATAATTGGAGAGTTGAGTGTATTAAAGCTGCAAAACGTGACACACTGAACATTATGATGTCTTATCGCTGCCATAAAACTCTGCCTGAGAGGAGACAGGGAGGCAATCGAGCTGTAGAAAAGATGCCACACGTGCTTTGTTATCCTATTAGTTATTTATCCCACTACGATCTTGGCTCTCAGCCACTATGGTGAAATAAGGGTCATATTCAGTAAAGCACACCGTAACAAAACATTTAAAAGAAAAAAAATGCACGTTTCTTATTGGACAAGTTTAGGTAGTAATTTCAGTCTGTTTCCTTTCACATGGTGCCTAATGAAGATGACCCTGACTGTGACTGAGGCATTCTCTTACCGTACTGACGGACGTCCACGCATATAGAGTCCACGTTGGTGAAGTTGGAGACTGGTGACCTCATGGCGGCACAGGTGGACCACATGTTGTAGAAGAGGAAGACGGGCACGGCGGAGAAACCAAACACTCCCAGCCAGGCAATACCCAGGATGTAGGTCAGGAACACAAACTGAGAGAACACACACACACACACACACACACACACACACACACACACACACACACACACACACACACACACACACACACACACACACACACACACACACACACACACACACACACACACACACACACACACACACACACACACACACACACACACACACACACACACACACACACACAGCATCCTATTAGCATTAGGCAGAACATAAACATAAACATTTTTGGAGCCTATTTGACAAGTAGGTCTTTAAGGGAGGGACTGTTTATGTGTCCAATTGCAACAATATTTTGTCATTATGGTTTTCATCAACTTGCTTGATTGATCGCATCTACCCAGGATTAAAACATCATGTGGTTTGGTGGAAATACTTAAAAAAAATGTTTTTTCAATCTTGTTGACAAAAGGGTTTGATAGCCAGTTAAGACTGCAGTGAGTTGGTTATTTGTGATTTGTGTAAGTTCAGCGCATGGAAACCACAGTCCAGTGGTGTTGATAGTGACGTACCATCCCACTAATACAGCGCCCGCAAATGGTGGTCTTGAACTCGCTGTGCAGCTCCTTGACAGCGCTGGTGGTGTAGAAGCCCTCGGCCAGCAGGATGATCCCATAGAGGAAGAAGAAGGAGGCGATGCCATAGATGACATACTGCATCAGCTGTATTCTGTATGGGATCAAATCACACATAAACCACCTCAGTGTCCCGTGTGTGATCAAAGACACAGAGCTGAATTAGTTTACATTAGTCTTGGGTTGGAAAACTGCAACCTATACCATTCACTCTGTGAAAATCTTGAAATCATTAACAACTTTGGCTGATGAACTGTAAACCGATGTCTTCGAGTGAGGATGACTGACTCAGTTTCCCCCCCAAAAAAGGATAAGCAGTCCCAAACCCTTAACACAGCCTGGACAGATGACAGGTGATACATGCCTGGAGAAATAATCTGCTAAAAGACCGATCGGCCTGCTAGACATCTTCAATGAAACAGTGCACTCAGAGACTCCCCTTTCAACCTCAACACAAAACACATGCTCTGTCCTGTCCTCTCGCTCCTCTGTTTTTCTCCTTAGACTAATGGATCCAGATAAGAAGAGCTCCATATTAGGCTTTGTCTCCAGGATGAGGTTCAGACAGGGGATATAATCAGCTAAAAATAGTCGTTGTGATGAGCTCATTGAAGAAAGAACATATCTATATAAAAATACTTGTAATTTATGGATTGGGCTTATCTATGCTTACACTAGGAGGCTCAGTTTATTTAGATAAAAGGGGTTGGTGTACAAGTCAAAAGTTTGGACACACCTACTCATTCAAGAGTTTGTCTTTATTTTTAATATTTTCTACATTATAGAATAATAGTGAAGACATCAAACAAATCCAAATATATTTTAGATTTTAGATTCTTCAAAGTAGCCAGCCTTTGCCTTGATGACAGCTTTACACACTCTTGGCATTCTCTCAACCAGCTTCACCTGGAGTGTGAACAGTCTTGAAGGAGTTCCCACATATGCTGAGCACTTGTTGGCTGCTTTTCCTTCACTCTGCGGTCCAAGTCATCCCAAACCATCTCAATTGGGTTTATGTCGGGTGATTGTGGAGGCCAGGTCATCTGATGCAGCACTCCATCGCTCTCCTTCTTGGTAAAGTAGCCCTTACACAGCCTGTAGGTGTGTTTTGGGTCATTGTTCTGTTGAAAAGCAAATGATAGTCCCACTAAGCACACACCAGATGGGATGGAGTATCACTGCAGAATGCTGTGGTAGCCATGCTGGTTAAGTGTGCCTTGAATTATAAATAAATCACTGACAGTGTCAGCAGCAAAGCACCCCATCACACATTCTCCTCCATAATTAATGGTGGGAACCACACATGCGGAGATCATCCATTCACCTACTCTGTGTCTCACAAAGACATGGCTGTTGGAAACAAAAATCTCAAATCTGGACTCATCAGACCAAAGGACAAATTTCCGCCTGTCTAATGTCCATTGCTCGTGTTTCTTGGCTCTTCTTATTCTTATTAATGGTGTCCTTTAGTAGTGGTTTCTTTGCAGCAATTTGACCATGAAGGCCTGATTCACGCAGTCTCATCTGAACAGCTGATGTTGAGATGTGCCTTTTTACTTGAACTCTGTGAAGAATTGAACTTATCCTCTGCAGCAGAGGTAACTCTGAGTCTTCCTTTCCTGTGCCGGCCCTCATGAGAGCCAGTTTCATCATAGAGTTTGATGGTTTTTGCAACTGCTCTTAAAGAAACTTTCAATGTTCTCTAAATTTTCTGGATTGACTGACCTTCATGTCTTAAAGTAATGATGGACTGTCGTTTCGCTTTGCTTATTTGAGCTGTCCTTGCCATAATAAGGACTTGGTCTTTTACCAAATAGGGCCATCTCTGTATACCACCCCTACCTTGTCACAACACAACTGATTGACTCAAATGTATTAAGAAGGAAAGAAATTCCATTAACTTTTAACAAGGCACACCTTTTAATTGAAAAGTGTTTCAGGTGACTACCTCATGAAGCTGGTTGAGAAAATGCCAAGAGTGTGCAAAGCTGTCATCAAGGCAGCAGGGTAGCCTAGTGGTTAGAGCGTTGGACTAGTAACCGAAAGGTGGCAAGATCGAATCCCCGAGCTGACAACGTAAAAAAAATGTCGTTCTACCCTGAACAAGGCAGTTAACTCACCGTTCCTAGGCTGTCATCAAAATTAAGAATTTGTTCTTAACTGACTTGCCTAATCAAATAAAAAAAGGCAGAGGGTGGCTACTTTGAAGAATCTCAAATATAACACTTTTTTGGGGTTACTACATGATTCCATATGTGTTGTTTCATAGTTTTCATGTCTTCACTATTCCTCTACAATGTAGAAAATAGTAAAAATAAAGAAAAACCCTTGAATGAATAGGTGTGTCAAAACGTTTGACTGGTAGTGTAAGTGGAAATAAAAAGTGTTATAAGATATTGCTGTAGACATATAGTCACTGTGCTACTGCAGATAGCATCAGGATATATAGGTTTCGGGATGAGGTGAGATCCAATAGTATCTAATTGCTGCTCTACTCTGACCATACAGTAGGATACTTATGGTTAGTCAGACCCTACTTCTAGATCGTGTTTCATGGTCAGGTTATGGTCTACAAATCCTAACCATACTCATGGGGTCAGTATAAAGAGGTGCGGTTACTCACACGTCGGTCAGCATGGCGTGGTCAGAGGTGATCTTGGAGAAGTGGTTCTCCAGGATGCTGATGGTGCCGGTGAGGGCCACATGGCCACAGCCACAGAACAGGGCCACGCCAGAGAAACACAGGATCGTAGCCACCAGGGACGCATACGGCACCCCACCTAAACACTTGATGCAGCACTCAAAGCAACCTACACGGAGACACAGATTGAGAGAAACAGAGTGTGAGATCAGTCATTTATTGAAATCATCATTCATCACAGACTAGTTCAAGTGAAGTTGTTTTCTTTCTGACATTCTCCTTAAATTCTTTGGTGAACTTGTTGCTGTGCGCTGCAGTGTAACAGTGGCACGTCCATATAAGGAGGTTGTGTTTCACTCTATAATACACAGAAGAGCTGAAGTATTGGTGCACAACGCATTTAAATCATATACATAGCCGTCGTTGCAGTAATGAGTTTAGGGAGACGTTTCAAGTTCAACTCACTGAAACATTCAAATGAGCTGTTTCACAACCAACGACAGCACAGTAGAGGTCATTTAATTATTCATTGTTCATCGGAACTCAATAAGAACATGTACTGACTTTCTCAACCTCCTCCAAAGGACTCATCACCACGGAATCCTCATCTACTAATACACTACAAAACAATGAACACACACTGCCAAAACACACTCCTCATCAGACATAGAGTGGAGAATGGAGTGGAATTTTGATGACGATTTATGATGAGTGACGGTTGATCATACATTGATTATCATGCTAGAATGAGACTGAACGTTATCGTTGCCACTTAGTAGGGTCATCTAGCTGTGTCTGCCTGTGCAGCCAGCGAGAGCAGCCTGTCCTGACTATTCATCGCTAGAATTAAAGTGCACTAATGGGAGGCAGACAGGTCACTATTGGGCTGTGGAAGCCAGCCAAACCCTAATGGAAATCAATGGCAATTCATAATGGCAGAATTAAGTGACCGGATGAGTTGTACAGTAGAATCCATCTCCTCTACTACATTAAAGTACACAGTGCCTTTGGAAAGTATTCAAACACCATGACTTTTTCCACATTTTGTTACGTTACAGCCTTATTATAAAATGCAATAAATCTTTTTTTCCCCTCATCAATCTACCCCATAATGAAAAAGCAAAAACACGTTTTTAGAATTTCTTGCATATTTATCAAAAATAAAAAAAACGGAGCACATTTGCTCAGTACTTTGCTGAAGCACCTTTGGCAGCGATTACAGGATCAAGTCTTCTTGGGTATGATGCTACAAGCTTGTCACACCTACATTTGGCCAGTTTCTCCTATTCTTCTCTGCAGATCATCTCAAGCTTTGTCAGGTTGGATGGGGAGCATTGCAGCACAGCTATTTTCAGGTCTCTCCACAGATGTTCGACCAGGTTCAAGTCCGGGATCTCGCTGGGCCACTCAAGAACATTCAGAGACGTATCCCCAAAGCCACTCCTGCGTTGTCTTGGCTGTGTGCTTAGGGTCGTTGTCCTGTTGAAAGATGAACCTTCGTGCTCTGGAGCAGGTTTTCATCAAGGATCTCTCTGTACTTTGCTCCGTTCATCTGTCCCTCGATCCTGACTAGTCTCCCAGGTCCTGCCGCTGAAAAACATCCCCACAGCATGATACTGCCACCACCATGCTTCACCATAGGGAAGGTACCAAATAAAATCAAATAAAATTGTATTTGTCACATACACATGGTTAGCAGATGTTAATGCGAGTGTAGCTAAATGCTTGTGCTTCTAGTTCCGACAATGCAGTAATAACCAACGAGTAATCTAACCTAACAATTTGACAACAGTTACCTTATACACACAAGTATAAGTGGATGAAGAATATGTACATAAGGATATATGAATGAGTGATGGTACAGAACAGCATAGGCAAGATGCAGTAGATGGTATTGAGTACAGTATATACATATGAGATGAGTAATGTAGGGTATGTAAACATTATATTAAGTGGCATTGTTTAAAGTGGCTAGTGATACATTTTTTACATGTGTGGCAGCAGCCACTCAATGTTAGTGGTGGCTGTTTAACAGTCTGATGGCCTTGAGATAGAAGCTGTTTTTCAGTCTCTCGGTCCCTGCTTTGATGCACCTGTACTGACCTAGCCTTCTGGATGATAGCGGGGTGAACAGGCAATGGCTCGGGTGGTTGTTGTCCTTGATGATCTTTATGGCCTACCTGTGACATCGGGTGGTGAAGGTGGCCTGGAGGGCAGGTAGTTTGCCCCCGGTTATGGGGCAGACCGCATCACCCTGCACCAATTCAGTTGTGTGCGTGATGTGTACGCCGAGGAACTTAAAACTTTCTACCCTCTCCACTACTGTCCCATCGATGTTGATAGGGGGTGCTCCCTCTGCTGTTTCCTGAAGTCCACGATCATCTCCTTTGTTTTGTTGACGTTGAGTGTGAGGTTATTTTTCTGACACCACACTCTGAGGCCCTCACTTCTTCCCTGTAGGCTGTCTCGTCGTTGTTGGTAATCAAGCCTACCACTGGAGTGTCGTCTGATGATTGAGTTGGAGGCGTGCATGGCCACGCAGTCGTGGGTGAACAGGGAGTACAGGAGAGGGCTCAGAACGCACCCTTGTGGGGCCCCAGTGTTGAGGATCAGCGGGGTGGAGATGTTGTTACCTACCCTCACCACCTGGGGGGGCGGCCCGTCAGGAAGTCCAGTACCCAGTTGCACAGGGTGAGGTCGAGGCCCAGGGTCTCGAGCATGATGACGAGTTTGGAGGGTACTATGTTGTTAAACGCTGAGCTGTAGTCGATGAACAGCATTCTCACATAGGTATTCCTCTTGTCCAGATAGGTTATGGCAGTGTGCAGTGGGGTTGCGATTGCGTCGTCTGTGGACCTATTGGGGCGGTAAGCAAATTGGAGTGGGTCTAGGGTGTCAGGTAGGGTGGAGGTGATAGGGTCCTTGACTAGTCTCTCAAAGCACTTCATGATGACGGAAGTGAATGCTACGGGGCGGTAGTCATTTAGCTCAGTTACCTTAGCTTTCTTGGGAACAGGAACAATGGTGGCCCTCTTGAAGCATATGGGAACAGCAGACTGGGATAAGGATTGATTGAATATGTCCGTAAACACACCAGCCAGCTGGTCTGCGCATGCTCTGAGGACGCAGCTGGGGATGCCGTCTGGGCAGTGTTTCGCGCTTTCAGTTTCACGAGAATGCTGTCATCAATCCACGGTTTCTGGTTGGGGAATGTTTTAATAGTTTCTGTGGGTACGACATCGCCAATGCACATGCTAATAAACTCGCTCACCGAATCAGCGTATTCGTCAATGTTGTTGTTTGACGCAATGCGGAACATATCCCAATCCACGTGATCGAAGCAATCTTGAAGCGTGGAATCAGATTGGTCGGACCAGCGTTGAACAGACCTGAGAGCAGGAGCTTCCTGTTTTAGTTTCTGTCTATAGGCTGGAAGCAACAAAATGGAGTCGTGGTCAGTTTTTCCGAAAGGAGGGCGGGGGTGGGCCTTATATGCGTCGCAGAAGTTAGAATAACAATGATCCAGGGTTTTACCAGCCCTGGGTTTTACCAGCCCTGTCAAGTTTCCTCCAGACGTGACGCTTAGCATTCCTGACAAAGAGTTCAATCTTGGTTTCATCAGAACAGAGAATCTTATTTCTCATGGTCTGAGAGTCTTTAGCTGCCTTTTGGCAAACTCCAAGCGGACTGTCATGTGCCTTTAACTGAGGATTGGCTTCCGTCTGGCCACTACCAAAAGGCCTGATTGGTGGAGTGCTGCAGAGATATTTGACAGTGCATGTCAGAGTTAAAACCAAACCATGAGGTCAAAGGAATTGTCCGTAGAGCTCTGAGACAGGATTGTGTCAAAGCACAAATCTGGGGAAGGGTACCAAAAAATGTCTGCAGCATTGAAGACTCTAGAGTTCCTCAATAGAGGAACTCTAGAGCTCTGTCAGAGTGACCATCGGGTTCTTGGTCACCTCCCTGACCAAGACCCTTCTCCCCCAATTGCTCAGTTTGCCCGGGCGGACAGCTCTAGGAAGAGTCTTGGTGGTTCCAAACTTTTTCAATTTAAGAATGATGGAGGCCACTGTGTTCGTGGGGACCTTCAATGCTGCAGACATTTTTTGGTACCCTTCCCCAGATTTGTGCCTCGACACAATCCTGTCTCGGAGCTCTAGGGACAATTTCTTTGACCTCATGGCTTGGTTCTTGCTCTGACATGCACTGTCAACTGTAGGACCTTATATAGACAGCTGTGTGCCTTTCCAAATCATGCCCAATCACTTGACTTGACCTCAGCTGTGTGCCTTTCCTCAATCATCAATCAATGGAAAAAGGATGCACCTGAGCTCAATTTCGAGTCTCATAGCAAAGGGTCTGAATACTTATATAAATAAGGTATTTATGTTTTTATTGTTAATACATTTGCTAAAATGTCTAAAAACCTGTTTGCACTTTGCCATTATGGGGTATTGTGTGTAAATTGCTGAGTTTTCTTTTTTTATATATCCATTTTGGAATAAGGCTGTAACAAAACAAGATGTGGAAAAAGTGATGGTTTCTGAAAACTTTCCGCAGGCACTGTAGCCTATTTGGTACAGACGCAGTGCCTCTTAGCCAGACAGTGTGTAAACAGACCACAATGTGTTGCCAATAAAATCCACATGTTTGTCTCGAAGGATGTTGTATTTCAAACAGCAGGCTGTAGATTTATAGCATGGCCTGGTCCTGGTTGGAGAGTGAGCTGCATATGTGAAGGCCTTACTAATGTGGGTTCCATAAAACTGTATATAGATTCATAGATTCGATTCATAGATTCACATTGATTTGTTCAAGTGTGGAAAATTGTGTTACAGACAACTGTTTCCTCCATTGGATATGGCCTGAACGGAGGCTGACTTACTGCCAGTGGACATGGCATTCAATAAATGCCCAGCCATGGTTCAGCAGAACATAAAAAGCCCATTGTTGCATGTTCTAGAGATGACTCCAATGCAGAAGTCTGAGAGATACGAGGTAGAATATGCCGATCGAAATCCAATCCTGAAAGTGTGTTTGTGTTTGTCCTCTTTCTCTGGCGACAAAGGAAATGAGACAGATATATTAAAGCCAGAACAGAGCCACTCAATAGTTGTGTGTTAACAGAAAGTTCATCCCGTAGCCTTTTGTGTCACACAGAGGGATAAAACCATTTTTGTCCCAGGGGTTGGTGAATAACAGTTGCCATGGCAGTGCATTAACCACAACCCAGTGAGCGTGCTCGAGGCGAGGCGGAGCACATTTCCCACATAGACACACATGGAAGGCAGGACCAGCAGGATATAGAGCTCAGCCACAGTGTTAGTCATCTATCATCCATTGCTGTCAGGTAGGCCTATGTCTGATCTTGGGGGGAAAAAGTTGGCTTTCACTCCAAGTCATGGAGGTCATGTGTCATGAAAACCAACCAACCAACCAATTAACACAATCAACCAGTGAATCCAATCCCGCTCATAAAGTGACAAATATCACTGCTGATGGCGAGCGTGACAAAGACTGAGCTGCATAACAATCATTATTGTGTCAAATAGACAGTTGAGGGACAGAAGCAATAGCAACGTTCCAACTAACCCATTGTGAAATCACTGGAGCTCAATCAATAGTGGCACATCTTGGTTGAAATGCGGACATGATGGCTTTAATAAGTGTCTGTTTGCTGTAAAGACAAGCCTCTGCCCATATCATATCACTCATTAGGCTAACACCAGAATGGCTAACACCAGAATGGCTAACACCAGAGAGCACATCAAATCAAATCAAATTGTATTTGCCACATGTTCCTACTCACTCATGATATCATATTCCACTTGACATATACTGTACATATCATGCCCTGATATTATTGGATCGAACCATGAAGGGAAACATTTGTCACCAGTCCATCACAATTTTCAACACAAGACTGAACCAAGGGAAACCTATAGCATCCATTCACCTATGCCCCTAAGCTGCCAAGTAGCAGTCAGGCACTCTGTCTATCAGCTTTGCCCCAGTGGCCTACATCCCCTGTTGCCTGTCCTGTACTGTGAGAGAGAAGGTCAAGCTGCAATATCAACATCTAACTAGGTCCATAGAGAGGGAGAGAGAGAGAGAGAGAGAGAGAGAGAGAGAGAGAGAGAGAGAGAGAGAGAGAGCAGCACGATTTGAGACCTGTTGCCACAAGAAAAGGGCAACTAGTGAAGAAATAACAATTGTAAATACAACCTATATTTGTTTATTTACTTTCCCTTTTGTACTCATGGACCAGACAAGGAGGGCATTAATCAGAGAGGCAACAAGGAGACCAAAGATAACCCTGCAAAGCTCTACACCAGAAATTGGAGTATCTGTCCATAGGACCACTTTAAGCTGTTCACTCCACAGAGCTGGGCTTTACGGAAGAGTGGCCGGAAAAAAAGCCATTGCTGAAAGATAAAAATAAGCAAACACGTTTGGTGTTCACCAAAAGGCATGTGGGAGACTCCCCAAACATAGGGAAGAAGGTACTCTGGTCAGATGAGACAAAAATATAGGTTTTTGGCCTTCAAGGAAAATGCTATGTCTGGCGCAAACCCAACACCTCTCATCACCACGAGAACACCATCCCCATGGTGGTGGCAGCATCATGCTGTGGGGATGTTTTTCATCAGCAGGGGCTGAGAAACTGGTCAGAATTGAAGGAATGATGGATTGCGCTAAACACAGGGAAATTCTTGAGGGAAACCTGTTTCAGTCTTCCAGAGATTTGAGACTGGGACGGAGGTTCACCTTCCAGCAGCATAATGACCCTAAGCATACTGCTAAAGCAACACTTGAGTGGTTTAAGGGGAAACATTTAAATGTCTTGGAATGGCCTAGTCAAAGCCCAGACTTCAATCCAATTGAGAATCTGTAGTATGACTTAAATATTACTGTACACCAGCGGAACCCATCCAGCCTGAAGGAACTGGAGCAGTTTTGCCTTGAAGAATGGGCAAAAATCCCAGTGGCTAGATGTGCCAAGCTTATAGAGACTTACCCCAAGAGACTTGCAGCTGTAATTACTGCAAAAAGTGGCTTGACAAAGTATTGACTTTGGGGGGTGAATAGTTATGCATGCTCAAGTTGGATTTTGTTTGGTCTTATTTCTTGTTTAATTTCACAATTAAACATATTTTGCATCTTCAAAGTGGTAGGCATGTTGTGTAAATCAAATTATACAAACCCCCCAAAAATCCATTTTAGTTCCAGGTTGTATGGAAACAAAATAGGAAAAATGTAAACATATGTTTCCCTTGCCAATAAAGCCCCTTGAATTGAAATGTAATTTAATTGTGAGAGCGAGACAAAGAGAGAGAAAGAGGGGCGGGCGGGCGGGGGGAGGCATCGGTGATTAAAGGCCACAAATCCAATCAATTTACCATCCATTTGATAAGAGGTCCTTTAACAACAATGGCCTGACCTGGCCTGCTTTCAATTCCCAGAACACAATAGTTAAACTGGGAAGGTATTGTACTGTACTCTACCGTACTCTAGTATGCTGTCATCTGACCTCTCTGTCCCCTCAACACTGACTGTGATGCTATTACACCTTGGAGTGCTGTTAAACACCACTCCTCACACACACAACGTTCCTTTTCTCTCCTTGGAGAAGCTTTGTGCCTCTCTCCTAAGGTGTTGTGTTTAATTACTCTATAAATCGGAGGTGGTGTTTTCTCAGCTGGAGTAACATTCGCCATGCTGTTGGCTGGATTGTGTGTTACATCTAACCCTAACCCTGAAACAACACTGGCACCAAGACAGGCCCTCTGACATGGTTTAGCGTTTAACCACCACAATAATACCACTCTATTTACATAGAACCACTATGAAGGACTTATTCTTTGGTGCATGAGTCGGAGGAAATTGAAAAAACATAATCTATCGCCTACGCAGATCCTCAATGGGTCCTTCACAAAGGACCATAGAGAGGGCTGTCTGGATTGACCATCATGCATCATGTTTGCTTTATGTGGTATTAATCTCTTCTTATCTCTTTTCGTCTCTGCAGAGACTCATTCAGTGCAGAGGAGTAATAATATCCGGCACTGATTATGGATGTGAGATAGGAGGTCCCCTATGGGTAAGTCGTTTAGCACCGTGATGGGCAGTAAAGCACAGTCTCTCTCACACACATACATAGTGTGGTAGTCTTTCCGTGTCAGTGTAGATAGTACACTATAGGACGAGAGCAGTGTTAGCCCTGTAGCTATTCTTGTCCAAATATCCGACTGTGAGAAACACTGTAGCGTCAGAACAATAACTGAAGTCTCCAGGGCAACTAGACAATATTCAGTCCCTGTTTTTGCCATCGCAGTCTAGGGCTTTATTCAATCTGGGCTCTATTCAATCTGGGCTCTATTCAATCTGTATTACTGGAGCGTTACAGAAAGCGCTGTAAAATGTATAGGGTCATTTCCTATTGAGCTGACATTGGCAGCGTTTAGACCTGAGACACAAGTCAGATCAGAGGATTCTCTATAAACCTCTTTTCTGTAAACCTCTTCTCTATAAACCTCTTCTCTCTAAACCTCTTCTCTCTAAACCTCTTCTCTCTAAACCTCTTCTCTATAAACCTCTTCTCTATAAACCTCTTCTCTCTAAATCCCTTCTCTCTAAACCTCTTCTCTATAAACCTCTTCTCTCTAAACCTCTTCTCTATAAACCTCTTCTCTATAAACCTCTTCTCTCTAAACCTTTTCTCTCTAAATCTCTTCTCTATAAACCTCTTCTCTAAAAACCTCTTCTCTATAAATCCAGGCCTTTATGGTACACCAAATATGACAGGATATTACAGGCCTTCATTTCTGTAGTAAAGTCTTCCTCAGGGAGAGAGAAGGGGATTTGTTGACTCTCTCTCTCTCTCTGGGTGAACACACACACGTAATCACACACAAGATGGAGCCCCCTGGCATATTCCGAATAGAAAACTGTTCCAAAGGAAAATCTAATTGGCCCTCTTCTCTTTGATGACTTTCACATGCTCATAAAGCCTGATTGATATCCCGGTTAAACCCCTCCCGTAAACTCTCCCTTGACTCATCCCCTCCCTCCCTGATTGAAAAGACACAGAGGGGTGAGGGAGGGAGTGACAGAGACAGAAAGACTAAGCAAGAGTGAGAGAGACTGAGACAGAGACTGAGACAGAGAGTGAGAACAAGGTAGAAACAGAGAGAGAGAGAGAGAGCGAAGGGAGAGAGAGAAAGACAGAACGGGCAAGGGAGAGAGAGGGAGGCAGAAAGAGGGACAGAGGATGAGGTTAAGTCGGCGAGAGAGCGAGAGACAGAGACGGAGAGAAGTATTCTGAGAGACAGACAAATAGAGAGACCAGGAGGGACGTGAAAAGTGAGAACAGAACAACTGTGACCATCTGCAGTCACACACACCATGCCAAACTGTTGAGTCTCTCATTACTCTGGTCATGCTATAGAGACTGAGTCAGGAACACAAAGAGAGATTGAGCCAGAGAGACAGAGAGAGAGACTGCCGTATGGACGGCAGTCAAAAGAGCCCTGACACAAAGAGCCAGTGTGTGTAGCCCCAGACTATTCGTCAAGCTGCAGTCTCAATGGAGAAGGCTCATTCAGAGCAGCTCTGGTCCAGGGCCCTGCTCTTCCAGCCTCTTAGTTTGGACTGGAGCACAGGGCAGGCCAACCACAGAGCTCCATCCTGTCCGCCCAGCATGCACTGCGCCGGCCACAAAGCGCGGTGGAGGAGATGGGTGGCAGCCCACTTCACACTCCAGAAGCATCCTGTTGATCTGGGCATCTGACAAGACAAACAGGAATCATCCCCTGTGTCAGATGGCTCATTAGGAGAGACATGGAGTGAGCAGACTGTCCAGAGAGAGAGCGAGAGAGAGATAAGATGATAAAAAGAGAAAAATAAACTAGGATTAGAGATAGAGAGAGAAATAGAAGGAGGGAGACATTATGTGCGTTTGTTGTTAAAAGAGAGAGCGAAAGACAGAGGTAGTGATATGGAAGGTGGGGGTGGGGGAAGGGGTTGACCTCCAACCCTGCTGCTGTAGCTCATCCCCATGTTTCTAGCTCCAGACCCCTCCATGGACTCCACTCCCTTCCACATCCACAGCTGGGGCTGCTTCCTCATGGCCGTCCATCCCTTCGACACCAGCTGTCACGTGACCCACCACAGCCTGTCAACACCACCACACAGCCCCCACTCAGACCCTCTCAATCCCCAACAGCTGCCTGGGACCCTCTGTGGGAACCGTGGAACCGAGGCTGTCCGAATAAAGCCCATCAGAAAAATCTCTAATCTTTAGGCTGAGCAATGCAGATCATAACAGCTGTTCTCATTCTTGTATGGGGATGCTATAACTGCAGACAGGTACAGTAGCTATTGCATGAGAAAAAACACTTCCATTGTACACTGAACAAAAATATGAATGCAACATGTAAAGTGTTGGTTCCATGTTTTATGAGCTTAAATAAAAGTTCTACAAGCACAAAAAGCTTATTTCTCTGAAATTTTGTGAACAAATGTGTGCTTTGCCAAGATAATCCATCCACCTGACAGATGTGGCATATCAAGAAGCTGATTAAACAGCATGATCATTACACAGGTGCACCTTGTGACAGGGACAATAAAAGGCCACCCTAAAATGTGCAGTTTTAAGGGAGTGTGCAATTTGCTGACTGCATGAATGTCCACCAGAACTGTTGCCAGAAAATGAAATGTGAATTTCTCTACCATAAGCCGCATCCAATGTTGTTTTGGAGAATTTGGCAGTCCATCAAACTGGCCTCACAACCGCAGACCATGTGTATGGCGTTGTGTGGTTGAGCGGTTTGCTGATGTCAACGTTATGAACAGAGTGCCCCATGGTGGTGGTGGGGTTATGGTATGGGCAGGCATAAGCTATGGACAACAAACACAATTGCATTTTATCAATGGCAATTTGAATGCAAAAAGATACCGTGACGAGATCCTCAGGCCCGTTGTCGTGCCTCACCTCATGTTTCAGCAATGCACGGCCCTATGTCGCAAGGATCTGTAAACAATTCCCAGGAGCTGAAAATGTCCCAGTTATTCCAAGGCCCCGCCCCGCATACCCCCCAGACATGTCCCCAATTGAGCATGTTTGGGATCCTCTTGATCGACTTGTACGACAGTGTTCCAGTTCCCACTAATATCCAGCAACTTTGCACAGTCATTGAAGAGGAGTTGGACAACATACCACAGCCCGTAATCAACAGGCTGATCAACTCTAAATGAGACGGTGTCGTGTTGCATGAGGCAAATCGTGGTCACGCCAGATACTGACTGGTTTTCTGATCCACACACCTACCTTTTTTTTTAAAGGTATCTGTGACCAACAGATGCATATCTGTATTCCCAGTCATGTGAAATCCATAGATTAGGGCCCGATGAATTGATTTAAATTGCCTGATTTCCTTATATGAACTGTAACTCAGTAAAATATTTGAAATTGTTGCATGTTGCATTTATATTTTTGTTCAGTATATATGAAATGCTTTGTAGCTTCCTGGCTCCCTATTAATAGGTGTGATTTTACAGTCCAGACAGTTATGCCATTTGACATGTGTTGGGGTGGTTTGTCCTACTACAGTATCAAGGTAGAAGCTGCCAACCGAGAAAACATAGGACAAAATAAAAATAGAAACACAGCATGTTGGACATCCTCCCATTTCTCTCCTCTTAAATGAACTTGTGTTCTATATGAGCGCACACACCACAGCCCTCTAGCTAAACACGTAGAGGGGACACAAAGCTCCGGTGTGATTCGTCCATGGAGCCTCCTCCTCACCTTTGTTACTAAACCCAGTCAGCATGGCAGCACCGAGCAGCACTGAGAAGCTAATAACAACTCTCAGGCCTAATCTGCCATCTCTCTTCATTATTAACAGATGTGCCCTGGTTGCTGCTAGGACTAAGTGTTGTTGCTTGTTGTTCCACTCACTGAGGCGCGGACAAAACACCATTTATCCGACATAAGGATTTTCCTAGACACGAGGTAGATCAGCAGTTAGAAAGACAACAGGGATCATTCTCTGGGGATGAAGAGGTCTAACCTCGCTCACGCATCAAAGGATCGTATTGTTTACTTGTGTCGCAGAGCAAAGAGATGTTATGCTGGCTAACGCTCGCCCATGACTGGGGTTGCCTATTCAGACTGCTGTTGACTGTAATTCATAATTACATAATTTTAGATTGAGATTTGTGTGTGTTCGTTTGTGTGTGTGTGTGTGTGTGTGTGTGTGTGTGTGTGTGTGTGTGTGTGTGTGTGTGTGTGTGTGTGTGTGTGTGTGTGTGTGTGTGTGTGTGTGTGTGTGTGTGTGTGTGTGTGTGTGTGTGTGATATGACATCTTCAGGTATACTGTGCATTCGGAAAGTATTCAGAACCCTTCCCTTTTTCCAGATGTTGTTACGTTACAGCCTTATTCTAAAATGGATTCAATAAAACAATCTGTCTCAACAATCTACACACAATACCGCATACTGACAAAGCAAAAACAGGTTTTCAGAAATGTTTTCCAAATTTATTCTAAATAAAAAACAGAAATACCTTATTTATACAAGTATTCAGACCCTTTGCTATGATCCTTCGAAATTTTGCTCAGGTGCCTCCTGTTTCGTGATTGGCGTTCACCTGTGGTAAATTGAATAGATTGGACATGATTTGGAAAGGCACACACCTGTCTATATAAGGTCCCACAGTTGACAGTGCATGGCAGAGCAAAAACCAAGCCATGAGGTTGAAGGAATTGTCTGTAGAGCTCCGAGACAGAATTGTATCGAGGCAGATCTGGGGAAGAGTACCAACAAATATTTGCAGCATTGAAGGTCCCCAAGAACACAGTGGCCTCAATCCTTCTTAAATGCAAGAAGAACCACCAAGACTCTTCCTAGAACTGTCTGCCCGGCCAATATGAGCAATCGGGGGAGAAGGGCCTTGGTCAGGGAGGTGACCAGGAACCAGATGATCACTCTGACAGAGCTCCAGAGTTCCTCTATGGAGATGTGAGAATCTTCCAGAAGGACAAATATCTCTGCAGCACTCCACCAATCAGGCCATTATGGTAGAGTGGCCAGACAGAAGCCACTCCTCAGTAAAAGGCCCATGACAGCCCGCTTGGTGTTTTCCAAAAGGCACCTAAAGGACTCTCAGACCATGAGAAACAAGATTCTCTGGTCTGATGAAACCAAGATTGAACTCTTTGGCCTGAATGCCAAGCGTCACGTCTGGAAACCTGGCACCATCCCTACGGTGAAGCATGGTTGTGGCAGCATCATGCTGCAGGGATGTTTTTAATCCGCAGGGACAGGAAGACGAAAGATGAACTGAACAAAGTACAGAGAAATCTTTGATGAAAACCAGCTCCACTTGAACCCGATCGAACATCTCTGGAGAGACCTGAAAATAGCTGTGCTGAGGTTCTCCCCATCCAAACTGACAAAGCTTGAGAGGATCTGCAGAGAAGATTGGGATAAACTCCCCTAATACAGGTGTGCCAAGCTTGTAGTGTCATACCCAAGATGACTCAAGGCTGTAATCGCTTCCAAATGTGCTTCAACAAAGTACTGAGTAAAGGGTCTGAATACTTATGGAAATGGGATATTTCAGTTTTTGCAAAAATGTCTAAAAAACAGTTTTTTCTTTGTCATTATGGGGTATTGTATTGATGATGATTTATTTTTTATAAATGTTAGAATAAATCTGTAACGTAACAAAATGTGAAAAGGGCAAGGGGTCGGAATACTTTCCCAAAGGCATTGTGAACAAAGGTAGTGACAAACTGAGTGCGTTGGTAAATCCACTCTGGTCTTGTCAAAAGCTTTAACTCTGGAAAACAGCCAATGTTCCAAAGCAACAATCCTGCTCGATCTGTCCACCTGATCAGAGAGAAATGTGAGCTGGTACTAACAAAACATAATCATTCCAATAAATAAAGGTTACTATAATGACCAATAAATCAACATCCCATCTGCCTTTGTTGTATTTGATTACTGTTCGATACAATGTGCTTTGATATGAAACGGTAGCCTTTTCTCTTGGGGGAGAACCAGAGAGAGGAGAGGAGAAAGAGGAGACAAATCAATATATCCCTGTCCTGCAACTAATTCCTGCAGACGTGATTGTGTGTGCATGTGTGTGGTGTCGACAGATCAGCCAGCCCCAGCGGAGTGATTAATCTGTAGCGCTGTGTATGGGACTGATGATGTGCTTGTCTCTCTGTCTTGATCCCCACATCCCTCACACACACACTCTCTCTCTCTCTCTCTCTCTCTCTCTCTCTCTCTCTCTCTCTCTCTCTCTCTCTCTCTCTCTCTCTCTCTCTCTCTCTCTCTCTCTCTCTCACTCACTCACTCACTCATCGACCTCATTAACATCGACCCACCAATAACATCCAATTCTCCCAGTAGAGTAATACATGTTCACTTATGATGAGGCATGAAATAGGTCCTTCATAAGGGGTCCTTCAATAACAGGTCCTTCAATAATGCCAATGACAACAGCAACATAAGATACACCATCCACCACACGTTGAGAGACAGAGACACCGACACAGAAAACCACAACGCCTTACTAATACACTTGCAACAGCCTCTCACATATTCTTCATACCCTATATACAGCATGGGTCATCTACTGTGGATTGTCCAACAGACGTACACACACGGAAATACAACGCCGCACACAACCATCACATCATCGACTGTACTGAATGAAGGAGAGAGATTGCAATTGCTTCAAGCGGAGCGATGAGATATCGAGCGTGTGAACGGAGCCCCCTGCTGAGCAGTCTACCCTGCTATTGTGTGGCGTGAACCCAAGCAGCCTCAAGTCGGCTAAAGCCCCAGTAAACAAGGTGGTGAGAAGAGTTAAACATCTCTTTTTTTACTGTCCATTCGGGTACCTTTTTTCTCCTGGCTCTGCTCTTGGTTCTCTTCTGATGTAGTTTCCATGGTTGGTTTTATCCCATCCACCAAAAATGCTTCCTTTCAGCAGAATGTTCTCCTCCTATCTCTCCCTCCCTCGCTCACTCTCATCCACTCACTCTCGTTCTCTCTTTTTTTCTCCCTCTCTCTCTCTCTCTCTCTCTCTCTCTCTCTCTCTCTCTCTCTCTCTCTCTCTCTCTCTCTCTCTCTCTCTCTCTCTCTCTCTCTCTCTCTCTCTCTCTCTCTCTCTTGCACGTACCCTCGCTCCTTGCTCTCGCTCTCTCTCTTGTGCTGCCCTGACTGAAGCACAGCTTCCTAGTATATCACGGCTCCTTTCCAAGACGCAGAGGTCTTGTCGGATGATATTTGGTTGTAGCTTAGAGGTCCAGAAGCAACTATGCCAGCTAACCTAACGCTCCACCATACGTCTCTTGAGATTCCACTTTCCCAGGAAGTCTGCTTTATTTACACTGACTGCTTAGGCATTCGGTCTGGGTAGCTATGGAACCACTTGTCGCATCAACCATACACCTCACTCACACACACCCTCACACACATCGACCCCCCCCCCCCCTGCTCAACCCACATAGACACTCCCTCCTCTGAGGCGTCTCGGGCTCAGGGAGGCGCACCATGAATGACAATTAGGGGGCTGCTTGCCCTGCCTGCCTGGTAAGAATGGACTGGTTACATCACAGGAGTAGATGTGTGTGGGAGAGTAGGGACCCCCTCCCTTGGCTGTTGGGGGGCTCCACCTGGATGAAAGCCCCATTCTGTTTTGTGTGGTGCTGGGAGAGAATGGGGGAGAATGCATGTCAGCACACAATCTCCAGCCTCTCTTTCCCATCCGACCAAGGGGGATGGGAAAGGGGGAGAGTGGGAGTTTGGGGGAGAGGGGCAGGCCACTGATTTGCACCATATGCCTGCCCCCTGCTCCCGTGGCATACATTCACAACCTCTGAACGCTGTCTACCCTCCATCTGGTAACTTTTAACTCCCACATAAAAGCACACAAGAAAAGGTGGATGATCCCTCTCCTCCGAACAAGCAAAAGGAGCATCTCCGATGTTTGTACGGGTGAAAGAGGAAAGCCAGAGAGAAAATGGGCGAAAGAGAATGAAAAAAACATGAGAACTGTAGAGGCATTCGGAAATAGAAGGAGAGAGAAGTGAAGAAGAGGCTGAGAGAGGATGCCTGGAATTATGAGAGGGAGAAAGAGAAACAGAGAGAAAGACAGAGATGGAAACAGAGAGACAGAGAGATAAAAACAGAGATAGAAACAGAAAGACAGATAGAGATAGAAACAGAGAAAGAAACCGAGAGACAGATAGAGATAGAAACAGAGAAAGAAACCGAGAGACAGATAGAGATAGAAACAGAAAGACAGATAGAGATAGAAACAGAGAAAGAAACCGAGAGACAGATAGAGATAGAAACAGAAAGACAGATAGAGATAGAAACAGAGAAAGAAACCGAGAGACAGATAGAGATAGAAACAGAAAGACAGATAGAGATAGAAACCGAGAGACAGATAGAGATAGAAACAAAGATAGAAACAGAGAAACAGATAGAGAAAGAAACCGAGAGACAGATAGAGATAGAGATAGAAACAGAGAAACAGATAGAGATAGAAACCGAGAGACAGAGATAGAAACAGAGACAGATAGAAACAGAACGACAGATAGAGATAGAAACAAAGATAGAAACAGAGAAACAGATAGAGATAGAAACAGAAAGACAGAGAGAGAAACAGAGAGACAGATAGAGATAGAAACAGAAAGACAGATAGAGATAGAAACAGAAAGACAGATAGAGATAGAAACAGAGAGACAGATAGAAACAGAACGACAGATAGAGATAGAAACAGAGAAACAGATAGATAGAAACAGATAGAGATAGAAACAGAAAGACAGATAGAGATAGGAACAGAGAGATAGAGAGATAACAGAGTGACATCAGCAAGACACAGAGATAGAGAGACAAGGAGACAACAAGAGAGATGACCAGAGACAGACAGGGACAGAGATAGAGAGACAAGGAGACAACAAGAGAGATGACCAGAGACAGACAGGGACAGAGATAGAGAGACAAGGATACAACAAGAGAGATGACCAGAGACAGACAGGGACAGAGATAGAGAGACAAGGAGACAACAAGAGAGATGACCAGAGACAGACAGGGACAGAGATAGAGAGACAAGGAGACAACAAGAGAGATGACCAGAGACAGACAGGGACAGAGATAGAGAGACAAGGAGACAACAAGAGAGATGACCAAAGACAGACAGGGACAGAGATAGAGAGACAAGGAGACAACAAGAGAGATGACCAGAGACAGACAGGGACAGAGATAGAGAGACAAGGAGACAACAAGAGAGATGACCAGAGACAGACAGGGACAGAGATAGAGAGACAAGGAGACAACAAGAGAGATGACCAGAGACAGACAGGGACAGAGATAGAGAGACAAGGAGACAACAAGAGAGATGACCAGAGACAGACAGGGACAGAGATAGAGAGACAAGGAGACAACAAGAGAGATGACCAGAGACAGACAGGGACAGAGATAGAGAGACAAGGAGACAACAAGAGAGATGACCAGAGACAGACAGGGACAGAGATAGAGAGACAAGGAGACAACAAGAGAGATGACCAGAGACAGACAGGGACAGAGATAGAGAGACAAGGAGACAACAAGAGAGATGACCAGAGACAGACAGGGACAGAGATAGAGAGACAAGGAGACAACAAGAGAGATGACCAGAGACAGACAGGGACAGAGATAGAGAGACAAGGAGACAACAAGAGAGATGACCAGAGACAGACAGGGACAGAGATAGAGAGACAAGGAGACAACAAGAGAGATGACCAGAGACAGACAGGGACAGAGATAGAGAGACAAGGAGACAACAAGAGAGATGGCCAGAGACAGACAGGGACAGAGATAGAGAGACAAGGAGACAACAAGAGAGATGACCAGAGACAGACAGGGACAGAGATAGAGAGACAAGGAGACAACAAGAGAGATGCCCGGAGACAGAGTAGGGACACATAGAGACATCCAGACACAGACAGAGAGAGACAGAGAGAGGAGTCTTGGAGAGAGGCTGTGTTTGTTTATCTGAATCGGTCTGGGTCTGGGGAGAGTCCTGAGGCATGCTAATGAGAGAGTCATCGTTGAGTGTGGAGCCCTGCTGCTGGAGTGCTGGTAAAGTGGGGTCTTCTCACGGATTCCACACCACAGAGAGGAGGGGGAGCAGAGGGAGAGAAGAGGAGAGGGGAGCCTCGGGGGTCAGGGAAGTGAACTTAGCAGGGGTCTCACAACAACAAACGCTAGGCTGTACAGATCTGCAAGCTTTTTCATTTATCTCCCCTATAAAACCTAAAGAGTTTACATCATCGTTTGAAGAAGAAAAAAAAACTGTCAGAACATGAGTATGGCTAACGACATCTAAAGCTAATTCTTCATGAGCAAAATCTCATAAGACATGTGAGGATGACAAAGATTTAGCTCCATGGTGATTTGGATGTGATTGATGCTAATTGACATAAGTCGTTCACTTGAGGCTTGGCATTATGGCGAACCTTGTAATTATCCAATTAAATATGTGAGAACTGCCGAGCGAACAAATGAACGACGATGACAATCATGTCTAACCCTATCCACAGTCAGCTCTCCTTTCTCTGGCCAAAAGATAAGAGTTCAGCTCTCTCTTTTGGAGATACAGTAGAACTCCCCATGAGAATTCTTATCCTTCACTCTCTCTTATACCTTTCATACCAAGATGTTTTTTTCCCGCCAACTTCACCAAGCCGCCAACGTTTTCACCCCTTTTCTTTATACCTGAAAGGAATTTCCAGCAACAAAGCCTGTACTTTTATTTCTGCCGAACCGACACATTCATGACTGAGGTAATGTATTCAAAAGTCCCGCCAACCGACACAGTCATGACTGAGGTAATGTATTCAAAAGTCCCGCCAACCGACACAGTCATGACTGAGGTAATGTATTCAAAAGTCCCGCCAACCGACACAGTCATGACTGAGGTAATGTATTCAAAAGTACCGCCAACCTCTCAACCTAAACGTCGCCTTTCATCTCACCGTCTTAGGCACACATTGAAGTATGAACATTCTACTTGTCCTTGTCAACCACAAAGCTTCACAGAAATGCTTTAAATGCTTATTTATTTTCTTCCCTGCACCATGTACAGTTCTGTCCTTGAGATGTTTGTGTCAATTGTCACAGAAATGCTTTGGCATTTAGCCTGGGGAAAAGCACTTCCATTTCATTTTTAAATGACTTTGACAGGTAAATATCTAAAGACCCTTATATTTAGCAAATACGTGATGGGTTAATATGCATACATTTCTAACTGAAACTACAAATCGCTCAGTAGGCCGTCTTCAGCCAAAATAACTGTTGGGGAGTTTCAAAGATGAGACAGTGTGCGATGTGATCACATCCAGCGTGGATCAAAAACGCAACTTTCTGAAATAATCCTACAAATGAGGACATGGGCCAAAAGATGTGGACATGGGCTCTCTTTCAAAATACTACTTTCTTGTCACAATGACCACGGTTCCACATGTTCTTGACGTTCAAGTTAGAATGTGTTCAACACACATTATTTCAATTTTATTCTGTTATATTAATTTATATTAATTCTTTACAATAAAATATAGGCCACATGTGTGTTGATTGTGAGCAGGGCAGTGGAGTGTAGGCTAAGTGTGTCTCTCGTCTGCATGGCGCAGCAGACCAGTAACATAATAAACTCAAATGCTATGCTATTCTGTTCTTTTGAAAATACATTTGATTAGTCTTATAATGTTTCTTAAGACCTGCATAGTGTATAAACAAATGAATGATGGTTTTATTTGCCTAACTGGCTCATATAATTACCATAACATAGGCTATCCGACAACGTTTTGAGTAGCCAACGGGAAAAAACAAGGTAATTATTTACAGAATATTTACAAGTAGGCTATGACAAGCTGCTACCTTTCAGGTTATCGTGACAACAGTTGCAACCACAGGGTCAAAGTTGACTGCCTCTTGCTCCTTCCCGGCACAAGAAAGAGGTCAAAATAGGTCTGTGTGAAACAAAGGCATCAACGTAAATAGTAGGCCATTTGAGTATGCGACAAAAATGATAGTTTTATAGTATTTTATTTGAACATATGGATTGTTTTAGTTTTGTAGGCTAAGCTACCCCTTTAATTATTTAATTTATGGATCAAGTCTTAGCAGTCATTCTGATCTCGCTCCCAATGATAAGTTCTTTAGTTTATTGTGTTGCTATCCAGCGGTTCTGAATTTGCGATGCACCCGACTGTGCAATAGCCTTTTGATTTGAACTTTTGAAAAGTTTTGGTGTGTATACTAGGCTACTTAATTTAAGTGATATATGTTACAGCACTTTCTCTACCCTTAGCCTTGTTCTGAATACCTCCAAAACAAAGGTCATGTGGTTTGGTAAGAAGAATGCCCCTCTCCCCACCAGTGTGATTACTACCTCTAGGGTTTAGAGCTTGAGGTAGTCTGGTAAGATGGTGGTACACTGTCCTTCTCTCAGCACATATCAAAGCTGCAGGCTAAATTTAAATCTAGACTTGGTGTCCTCTATCATAATCGCTCCTTTTTCATCCCAGGTGCCAAACTAACCCTGATTCAGATGACCATCCAACCCATGCTAGATTACGGAGGCATAATTTATAGATCGGCAGGGAAGGGTGCTCTCGAGCAGCTAGATGTTCTTTACCATTCGGACTTCAGATTTGCCACCAATGCTCCTTATAGGACACATCACTGCACTCTATACTCCTCTGTAAACTGGTCATCTCTGCATACCCATCGCAAGACCCACTGGTTGATGCTTATTTATAAAACCCTCCTTGGCCTCACTCCCCCCTTTCTGAGATATCTACTGTAGCCCTCATCCTCCACATACAACACCCATTCTGCCAGTCACATTCTGTTAAAGGTCCCCAAAGCACACACATCCCTGGGTCGCTCCTCTTTTCAGTTCGCTGCAGCTTGCGACTGGAACGAGCTGCAACAAACACTCAAACTGGACAATTTTATCTCAATCTCTTCATCTAGACTCAATTATGGACACTCTTGCTGACAGTTGTGGCTGCTTTGCATGATGTATTGTTGTGTCTACCTTCTCGCCCTTTGTGCTGTTGTCTGTGCCCAATACCATATTTTGTGCTGCAACAATGTTGTGTTGCTACCATGTTGTTGTCATGTTGTGTTGCTACCATGTTGTTGTCATGTTGTGTTGCTACCATGTTGTTGTCCTGTTGTGTTGCTACCATGTTGTTGTCATGTTGTGTTGCTACCATGTTGTTGTCATGTTCTGTTGCTACCATGTTGTTGTCATGTTGTGTTGCTACCATGTTGTTGTCATGTTGTGTTGCTACCATGTTGTTGTCCTGTTGTGTTGCTACCATGTTGTTGTCATGTTGTGTTGCTACCATGTTGTTGTCATGTTCTGTTGCTACCATGTTGTTGTCATGTTCTGTTGCTACCATGTTGTTGTCATGTTGTGTTGCTACCATGCTGTGTTCTCATGTGTTGCCGCCTTGCTATGTTGTTGTCTTTAGGTCTCTCTTTATGTAGTGTTGTGTTGTCTCTCGTCCGGGTTTGGCCGGTGTAGGCCGTCATTGTTAATAAGAATTTGTTCTTAACTGACTACCATAGTTAAATAAAGGTTAAATACATAAATAAAGTAAAATACTGCGTTGTGGCTGTGGCATTCAGCATACTTTTTACTAAACGGTACAAGTTAAATAGTATGCGATGATGAATACATAGTATACAGTTTAATATGTAGTAAACTAGTATGGTTTTTCGTACACAGTCATCGTAAATCCTATGTGAAAGCAGTCTCTCTCTCTCTCTCTCTCTCTCCCCTCTCTCTCTCTGTGTGTGTGTGTGTCTCCCCCTGGCCAAATAGGGCTTTGTTTAATCAGGTCATCAGCAGTTGACTGTTGTTTTAACATAAATCATCCTCAATATGTAACGTTATGCAGCAAAGGTCGTCATTGTTTTATTACTTTTGCATGCACAGACGCTACATCTCTGGCCACTGTTCAAAACAATCACATTCTAAAGTGTCTAAATGACATTTCAGAATGCTATTTTTCCGAAGAACTGCCAATTTCACTCAAGACCAGATCGGAACAGGGAAACATTATTTGCTCAAGTTCGTGTGTTACCGTCCTAGGGTAATGCCGCAGAAAAATCAATTCCTATTTCTACCAGAGGAAACATTAGTCGAGGAAAGAGGCCAGATCGTGGACGAGAAGAGAAAATCACAAAAGGAGGGCCTGTGCAAACCTGAGGACATTGCACGTGTCTGTAAGTACCAGCTTCCAAACATGAACTCCCTCCCTTTTACGTTCCACATTCGAACCACATGTCTCTATCCTTTCTGTACCCCAACACCACAAACATGTTTGTGGACTTCAGGACGTTTCAGAGGCAGAAAGTGAACAGTTGTCGTAATTAGGGTCCAAACTATTGCGGTGCACAAATTGATATGATATAAATATAACATCAGCCTGAAATGCTACTGTGTGTTTATCTTCATAAAGCACCAGTGGAAAAGCTTTCCGTGAGAACAATCTCAACACTACCAAACATGTATCTCTGCCTGAAACATGATAGCCATTGAGGTCCCCAAAACACTACTTTGACTGCCTAAATGACTGTGAGAAGATCCGTCGGCCATACTTGACAAAGCAGGGCGTCACTGCGTACTCAGTACCAGTGTTAAGAGTGTGTGCCAGCCCCCTTGTCAAGGGCACAATCTGAACGCTGATGAAGCACAGTAGAATGCAGGGAGCTGCATTTGTGGCTCAGTCATTATGGCTCGGTCATTGTGGCTCAGTCATTATGGCGTGAGACTGGCCCTGAATGCTCCCTGAGTGCTCACTCACCCGTGAAAGACTCGCGCCCTGCTTGGCCCGTTCCCGAGGAAGGCGTTCTCATGGACCAAGGAGTTCCCAAGCCTTAAGCCTATGGCCTCAGCCCCGACACCATTCATTCATACACACTAACAACAGAACAGGCTCAGGCTCAACATACTATCTCCTTTTCCTGGGACTGATGACTGGGTCAAGGAGGGTGGGGTGGGGCGCAGGGAGTTGTGAACATCCTGTCCCTTGTCTATGACAGACGGGACAGAGAAAAATCAAGTTTGATGAGTTGTGAGTTATGTGTAGCAGGCCAGGGTGGAAATATTCAAACATTCTGGTAGACTTTTATGCCAGGAAACCATGAGGCAGGCTTCGGTTGGCAATAACCCCAGATAACTTCACGCCACAGTAGACTGTGTTGACCTACTTTTTTGGGAGGACTTCATAAGTCAACATGCTCTATATTTCTGACGGCATGGTTGGCATGCTGCACCGTCCATTATGTCATTGATTTGTTATGCATATCCATTCTGTTGTTTGTTGACCCATTTAATGTAAGTGGCTCCACAAGAACAAAGGCAACACATGTAACATTGAGCCCTGTAGTTTATCTAGCTGAACAAGTCTCAACCTACCACTGATAGTTAGCCTAGTGTGCAGCGCACACATACATTGAGTCTACAAAACATATGCTCTTTCCATTACATAGACTGACCAGGTCAAATTCATTTATTTAACTAGACAAGTCAGTTAAGAACAAATTCTTATTTTCAATGACGGCCTAGGAACAATGGGTTAACTGCCTTGTTCAGGGGTAGAACAACAGATTTTCACCTTGGGGATTCAATCTTGCAACCTTTCGGTTACTAGTCTAAAGCTCTAACCACTAGGCTACCTGCTGCCCACTACAGTCAACGTAGATGAAGGGGAGACAGGTTAAAGATGGATTTTTAAGCCTTGAGACACTTGAGAGATGGATTGTGGATATGTGCCATTCAGAGGGTGTTGGTAGTAGGTGCCAGGCGTATAGGTTTGTGTCAAGAACTACAACACTGCTGTTTTTTTCATGCTCATGTTTCCCGTGTGTATCAAGAATGGTCCACCACCCAAAGGACATCCACCCAACTTGACACAAGTGTGGGAAATATTGGAGTCGACACGGGGCCAGCATCCCTGTGGAACGCTTTTGACTCCCTGCAGAGTCTATGCCCCGACAAATTAAGGGGGGGGATCACTCAATATTAGGAAGATGTTCCTAACATTCGGTATACTCAGCGTATGTACCAAACCCATAACAAAATGCAGCCCGCATGTCCATGTAAAGGAGACCTTGCTAAGGTCTTTAAGAAAGCATTATTCAACGTGTATGTGTCCAATTAACCCCAGTAGTGTAGCTAATGTTGCCCAGTCATTGTTCTGATGCTCTGATGTACCATCTGAGGCCCTTGAACCTGCCTCCTCTGGGAAATACCTCTCTTTTATGGCTGTAAAGCTGCTGTTTAAGAATATGTCCTCATTCATTACAGAGAGATTCATGTAGGGAGGAGGATACAACAACAGGCTTTCTGTCAGTAAAGAGCCTCATTAAGGCAACGGGCTAGGACAAATGTGGAACTCGCGACTGAATGGTCAGAATAGAAATGCAATCATAGTTTGAAAGCATTGTTTACCTCTTCACTCGTGAAAACATTTGAGCTTACAGTGAAACTGACATGCTAGCTATAACAGCTGATTGGATAAAGTCAACTTTGTAAACCTTAAGTGTTGCATACGAGGATTTGCAAAGAAAACCTCACAGAGTGAATTTAGAATCAAGTGGCGCTACATGGGCAGACAAGATTTAAACGAGGGTTTCTAAAATTCAAATGTACACAAATCCACAACTAAAGAACTGGGGAAATAAATTCCCTTCACACAACACCATGTTGTTTACACCTCAAGCCGGTAGCCTTTGAATGCTGATCAAAAACACATGGAATACGTCCAAACTCCTTCAACTGCTTGAGGGGACACTTCAGGGGCCACAGTTTGATATATTGTCAACCTCTTGCAAACAAACCACAGGGTCATTGTGTGGTAAATCACAATCACGTCATGCATACCCACACATTAGGCATTTGTGCTTTAAAACTCCAGTAGCCTGACAGGCGTTGTTTACACCATGTCAACATGTTGGATGTGTTTGAAAGTGCATCACCTTAGCTAACCTTAGCTATCTTCTTCATAGATACTATGCTTCTCTTTAGAAACCCATATCTGCTGAGGTTAGTTTGATGTTTGACACACCACTCGTTGTGTTGTTCTCTCTGGTCTAGGAGACATTCTCTGCCTGGTGTAATTGCAAGCTAGTGTTTGACTAAATAATCCCCCGGACGTCTGACTCAGTGCTTCTCAAATTGCATGTTTGTGTTGCTGTCGTTTTAGGTCTGGAGGAAAGAAGAGAAGGGGAGAAGCCACACTGGGGGATGCCTGGCAGCCACGTTTCGCCTCTCATGTGACTCTACACTCCCAGAGCTGGCACCTCCAGCGGGCCTTTGGGATTGGCTGTGGTGAGCAGCACCAGATGTTTCATATTACCCGTGCTTCCTGTCTGTTCCACCTTGGAAACTGCCATCAGGCTTGAAGAGCCATTGGCTGGGCATAATGCAGATAGCGAAGAGGATGAAAGCCTCAGGACCCTGTCTTCATTTTCACGCTGCCACCAGGACAAGGCTGGGTTATAACTGCGTACATGTACTGTTGAAGTCGGAAGTTTACATACACCTTAGCCAAATACATTTAAACTCAGTTTTTCACAATTCCTGACATTTAATCCATGTAAAAATGTCCTGTTTTAGGTCAGTTAGGATCACCACTTTATTTTAATTCTGAAATGTCAGAATAATAGTAGAGAGAATGATTTATTTCAGCTTTTATTTCTTTAATCACATTCCCAGTGGGTCAGAAGTTTACATACACTCAAGTAGTATGGTCCGTCCATGTTATCTGGACCTGAACTTGGAGAGCTACATGTATACCTCGCTACTTGCTAATTGACTTGATAAGCGTCGCTTTTACCACAAAGACAAGTTAAGGATCCCTCCTGAAGGTACCACATTTATCTGTACAAACAATAGTACGCAAGTATAAACACCATGGGATCACCTAGCCGTCATACCACTCATGAAGGAGACGCATTCTGTCTCCTAGAGATGAACATACTTTGGTGCGAAAAGTGCAAATCATTCCCAGAACAACAGCAAATGACCTTGTGAATATGCTGGAGGAAACAGGTACAAAAATATCTATATCCACAGTAAAACAGGTTATCGACAAAACCTGAAAGGCCGCTCAGCAAGGAAGAAGCCATTGCTCCAAAACCGCCATAAAAAAGCCAGACTACGGTTTGCAACTGCACATGGGGACAAAGTTTGTACTTTTTGGAGAAATGTCCTCTGGTCTGATAAAACAAAAATAGACCTGTTTTGCCATAATGTTTGGAGGAAAACGGAGAGGCTTGCAAGCCGAAGAACACCATCCCAATCGTGAAGCACGGGGGTGGCAGCATAATGTTGTGGGGGTGCTTTACTGCAGGAGGGACTGGTGCACTTCACAAAATAGATGGCATCATGAGGAGGACAATTATGTGGATATATTGTAACAACATCCCAAGACATCAGTCAGGAAGTTAAAGCTTGGTCGCAAATGGGTCTTCCAAATGGACAATGACCCCTGACCTCAATCCTATAGAAAATTGAAAAAGCATGTTCGAGCAAAGGCCTACAAACCCGACTCAGTTACACCAGCTCAGTTACACCAGCTCTAAGGAGGAATGGGCCAAAATTCCCCCAACTTATTGTGGGAAGCTTGTGGAAGGCTACCCGAAACGTTTGACCCAAGTTAAACAATTTAAAGGCAATACTACCAAATACTAATTATAGATAGGTCCCATTGGCCTATATGTACTGTATGTTTATAGTTTTGAAAGAATACGAACCAGTAAGATACTCCCGTTACCCCAGAAAATATGGGCCACCCGAACAATTCGGGTTGTAAATCAAAACAAAACACATCACTATGGCTCACAGGGGTAAATGCAGCTCATTCAATAATTATTCTGGAATAGACGAAGCCACTAATAGCAGCATTTGGAATGACATTTTCCACTCCACAGGCGAGCCATGGGTTCCGTTGCTCAGAAACCATTCCATCTTCTCCAGAAAGGTCTGGGAATTATTTAAACTGGAGAGGGAGGGAGGCTCTTCTCAGAGAAAAGGTCATGAGCAGAACTCTTAAAAAGCAATTGGCACAACCCTCTTTGTCACCAAGTGACAATAACAAACTGTATTTGACATTGAGCAGTACATAAAAAAATTGGTGCTACAATTCTTCTATCATTGTCTTTGACTAAAGTACAAACAGGCTGATCATCAGGCTAGATCTACCCTTTCAGAGAAACTGTTTCCAGGTGTAAGCTCTGTGTGTCTGAAGACACATTTGGTAAAGGCATTAGTCAGGCAGCCGCACGGGTGGATGAAATCCCTCTAATCTGAGTCAATCTGTCCCCTCCGTCCTCACTGTATCTCTCTCTCTCTCTCTATCTGGGGAAGAGAGGGGCACATTGACACATCCCAGCCCTGCTAATAAAGCTCTAAGTCTCCGTGATGACAAACGATAATGGACCTGAAATTGCACCCACTTGTTCTGCTGATCTATAATTTCAGAGAAGACTCAATAAGCACAGATCTGAAGTGTGTGCTGTTCATTGGAGCTGGGCCGTATACAGCACGAAACAGAACCTCACCTCAGTGAACTTAATCTCCTAAATACAATGTTCATCATCATAAGCCTTGTATATTTAACCCAGCACGAGGTTCATGGTACTGCTACTTGTATCATATATAATTCAAAAACTCATTGCTGTAATTAGTCAGCAGTAAACACTAATATTACCAGCCATCTGCTGTATCTCCATCGTGAGAATACTGTGTTACTTGACTCTTGAATACTGTTTTCTTGCCCTCTTTATGCTACTTTCTCACGTCTCAGTACATCTGAACATGTCCTTCAGGCAACGAGAGGCACACGAACTTGACATTGTTAGCCAGCCATGTGAATAACCTCAGACTTGAGAAATCAACTGTGTACATGAATATTCATTAGTAACAACAGCTGCTCCTATAGAATTCAATATAAAAGTGCTGGAATTGAATTGACAAGTAGGCCTACCTCGCTATCTATGAGAAGGTTAGTATGGATCATACAGTTTGGCCATTGCCCGTGGCCAAGGAATTATCATGCATTTAATATTCCTTGCATGTATGAAAGCATGAGGTTGCTCATGCTCTAAATTTCATATAAGCCTGTATTCTATTAAGGGCAAAAAGACGCTTATTGTTCAGATAGTATCTCAAAGAAAAGTGCTTTACTTGTGTACCAATGATTTCCAATGAGACTATAATCACTTTCCAGAAGTTCCCATGCTGCAGCTGCTATGATTGTGCATAACATTATCTCTGATCAGGTCTTTAATTTTGCTACTTGTCACACAGGGGGTAGGGACATGCACAAGAGTACATGCGCACACACACACACGCACACACACACACACACACACACACACACACACACACACACACACACACACACACACACACACACACACACACACACACACACACACACACACACACACACACACACACACACACACACACACACACACACACACACACACACACACACACACACACACACACACACACACACACACACACACACACACACAATGGAGACATAATGAAACACAGGGACAAAACTCTCAGGCTAATCTTGGGGGTTTCCCATGACCACCCCCTACTCCCTCCTCCTCCCTCCTTCTCTCACAGCTGCTGGGAACTCTTTCTCTTCCAGCAGTCTCCATATCGGCATACCTATTGTCTCCAGCATCACGCTGCCAACCTCTCACCCCTGACCCAACAGTTTACCCTACTCTAACTCAGGGGCTCGAGGCTCCCAGACATCTTTAACATGGGGACCTCCTTCTCCATTCAGCCCAGCCAGAGCCCCCCCTCTCTCTCTCTCTCTCTCTCTCTCTCTCTCTCTCTCTCTCTCTCTATCTATCTATCTATCTCCACAGGCCAGGCATCTAAAGGAGTGTCAGGATTCATCAGCAGCGCTATGACAACAGAGGAATGGATGGGGCAGCTCGCTTTAATGCCTTTGTTCTGCCACGCAGCACTCCTAACCCTCCTAACCCGGCTATGTGAGCTATGGTCTGCATCCTGGAGCTGGATCCTGGAAGGACAAAGACCTGCTGCAACCTGAACTTGGCATTCCCACCCCGCTGCTGGCCTCAGGCACCAATCAGGAGACGTGTTGACCAGTTATCCTTTATTTCATTCGGACTAAGTGAATATAGGGTCATACGGGTTGTAAGATGAAGATGGAAACTAATCTATTTTATTAAGTGGATCATTCCATTACTCTACACAGAAAATTCTCCAGTGTTATTTTTTTCAAAGAAATCAACACTGAAAGTGTTGAGTAGGTGGACCCATATACTCAGTGTTAAGTGAGCACACTACTTAGAGTAATACGGCTTTATTACTTAACACTGAGTATATGGGAGTGCCCTGCCTTTCGGGTCAATTGTAGAGTTAACACCTATGACTGTATTTATTAGTGACAGAGAGGTTGTTGCATTCATCCATTCACTTGTCACTGTAGTGGTACCCTGTAAGGTCATCCTTTGTACCTTTAGTTATAAGTGCATAATTGTACCCCAGTTCATACAGGACTGCAAGTAGGGTCCCAAAATACCCACTGGATCATTTCCCGGTCTATTGGTATGTCTAAGGAGAGGTAGAGTAGAGGGAGCAGTGAAAACACAGACTGTGGATGACCCATTTATGCCATCAGCATCTGTAGTGTACTTCGAAATGTCTCCTGTTCTCAGCTGTAGCTGAATGTGTACATTAAACTATCCTGAAGGACACAACACAGTTTTAATCAACTGTTTGGTATATCTGAATGTGAAAAATAACAGACATCATTTTATAGACACTACAGTCTGCAAGCTGAATTCCAATTTCCAACTGATCGGCTCATGCATCTGACAGTGCATACTTCAATATGTCCTGAAGCCATGCTGTTCCTCATTAGATTCACCCGTCCAATTGTGAACCACAGACGAAAAACACAGACATCCCTCAATTCCAGTGCCAATAGCCAAACATCAGATCTAAAAACATAGCAAATGATCATCCCATTTTTTATGTTCAGAAAGAAACTGACCATAGCTGAAAAGCCAGCCAGGCGACTTAAACAGCTTTTGTTAAGCCTAAATGAAACCAGCAGCTTTGAGATTGGTCAAGTCAAATAGATGACACACACACACACACACACACACACACACACACACACACACACACACACACACACACACACACACACACACACACACACACACACACACACACACACACACACACACACACACACACACACACACACACACACACACACACACACACACACACACACACACTGACGTCTCACCCTGTTCATAAAGCAGTGAGTATGGCACGAGGAGAGAGGAAACACTGAATCCCACTTCTCATGCACATCTGGTTAATAAGGTCCAGTATCCCCAATACGGTTCTACAAAGCTCTTTAATTGGTCCCAAACCTGTTTGGGTAACAGTAAACCAGGAAGCTGGTCGCTCCCTATGTTCCAGATGTTCTCTCTCCATCACTGCATTATTTTTTTCATCTCAGCTGTGGCCTCTCTATTGTTACAGCATTAGTTTCTTATAGGGCAGATGTCCGACATTGAAATGAATTATGAGACATAGCAGCAGTTTAAATATCATACAGCACCGCTAACTCCTCTCCCCTGGTCTCCCTTGGTCTGTGTTGCTCACTGAACACAGTTACGGGGTCAAGTTGTTTTTCAGACAGGAACATCTGGGATTTCCTCTCCCAGGCCCTGAAGCTTCGTTCTCATTGACATTCTCTTAGTCCAGGGCTTTGCAGCTCTCACACTGTTCTCAATGTTTTCGCTTCTCATTTCCTCCTAAATGAACTAGAAGGATACAAAATCCTCTCAGCTTAAATACTGTCCCATTAACCAAAGAACCATAGTGATGCTAGCTAGACACCAGCAAAAATGCTTCCGGTATAGTTTGGTCAAGATATAAATGTTACCAATAATATTGATCATTCTTTACCAGCCAACACACCAGATATCTTTCTACATCTCTCATATTTGTGTTGAGAGAATATGAGGCTCAGTCATGCGTCTAGATACTGTAAACTACATTCTTTATTCCAATTGTTCAATCCCCAAACAGTCTTAGCGGCAAATGTGATCCCTGGATACACAAGCTAATGGGTTTCCTGCAGCTGTTGCTTTATCCAGACAGAATGCTCCGCTATTCTGGATATTTTCATCTGCCGGGCAGAGGTGTCTTCTATGTCTATCAAGATAATCCTAGGAGGATGACAGGTGGACAATGTGAGCTCGACTCAGAGCCTTCATTCATTCCACAGGAAATGAAGGGGGGGGTTCATCATGTGTACATTCTGTAACATCTAAGATGTGCTAAGAATATTCTTAAATTAAAAAGAGTTGGGCAACGTGTGTACATGATGACCTTTGGAATAGTTCAACTGATTTATCTCTTAAATGTATCTTTGATTAGCAGTGATCCATTATGACCATTATTGAACACTTGTGTACAGTATTTGGGGGGTTGGAATTTGCTTGACTGGATTTGATGAATATTAAACGGAGTTCTCTTTATTCACATAAAACGAGTCAAAAGAAGAGGATATCACTCTATCGAGCCATTGGCAAATTCCATCAGAATGCCAGAAGCAGTATCCATCCGCAGCTATGCAGCAGGTAAACACCACCAGATACGTGGCTGTTAAACCAGATCTCACAAACTTATTCTTTTTCATGTTGTCCTGAAGAGGCCCAGAGGAAGTATGAAAGGTTTAATTTAGTTTGCATTTAAAAGTCTGCTCGATACAGCGTACCCTTTTGGCTGCCTGTGAATGGCCCGGGGCAGGCCAGCATGCCTCTTCATATGGTGAACACCTCTTAGCGCTGCACTGGGGGAACCCCAGAACGCCTTTGTCTTACGGGTTGTTTAGCAGCAGTGCTAAAGGAGCCGAGCACAAAGAGCTATCTGTGAAGTTGTTTAATATTCTCCATGGGCACCTGGCCAACAGGCTGGTCCTACAGCCTCCTTCTGTAATTTTGCTTGCACATAGGATTCACAGTATGTTGCCTGTAAAAACAACTGGTCAATGTTTCTTTTAATCAGCCCTATTTTTTACCTCTATCTTGTGGCCATTGCTTTCGCCCGGAAAGGAGCAAGATACGTTAACCTGACAGCTGTAGTTTCTATTCCCCTATTTAAAGTCTGACATTCCACTGCTTTCATTTCTTCACATTCACAACGGTAGGTTAGCAGCTTGTCATAGCCTACTTGTAAATAATTAGTCATTAATGACCTTGATTTTCCTGTTATGGTGAATATAAAGTTGGCCACTCAAAACATTCTATGTTCTGGTAATTATATGAGCAGGCTAGACAAAGAAATCCATTATTCATTTGTTCATGCAGGTCCTCAAAAACATTATAAGACTAATCAAATGTATTTTCAAAAGAACAGAATAGCATAGCATTTGAGTTTATTATGTTACTGGTCTGCTGCGCCATGCAAATGAAATCAATAGTTTTTTTTTTAAACAGACAAGAGACACACTTCGCCTACACTCCACTGCCCTGATCACAATCAACACACATGTGGCCTATATTTTATTGATAAGAATTAATATAAAGGAATATAACAGAATAAAATTGAAATAATATTTGGAACCGCGTTAGAATCTGCTCTGTTCGATCATGTCCAGAATAAAAACCTCTGACCTGGACGAAACTCTGTAGGATGATTTCAGAAAGCACAATGGGGCTGCTTCGGTCCCATTGGATTTTCTTTCATTATTTTGCCACATTGGATGTAATCACAAAATCTTCTTTCAAACTCCCCAACAGCTATTTTGGCTGATGACAGATTAGCGATTACTAGCGATTTGTAGTTTAAATGAGAAACTTATGCATATTAAGTATTTAAGCTGCAATATGTAACTTTTTGGGCGACCCAATCAAATTCGCATAGAAAGGTGTGCTATAGATCTGTCCTTCTCTGTGAAAGCAAGCCTAAGAAGTTGTAGATCTGTTCTATGTGAGCTATTTCTATGCTTCCCATTCTTAAATTTAGTTTTTGCGTCTTTTACATCCAGTTATCATAAGCCTCAAACTTGAAAATAATATATTTTTGGTTATGGAAAATATATTTCACAGCAGTTTAAATGGCACAATGATTCTACACTATACTTGCTTGTTTTGTCACGTAAACTGAAATTAGGCGATTTATTAGAATTTTTGCAACCAGGAAATGGCGGAGCGATTTCTACATAGAGCATATTTAACCCAGAATCTATTAGCTAAATATAAGGGCCTTTAAAGGGAAATGTCATATTCATCATGTCCAGTACCACCCCAACATCAACGTGAAAATTGTGTGCTTCTATGTTTTGTAGTAACAAAAAATAGAGAAAGATAATGACATCATTGGTGTGCGTCGTATGATTTCAACCAATTATGAGTAGGCATTGCCTGCTAATTCGTTGATGACTCCTACCGAAGGTGGCTCCCCTTCCTGTTCGGGTGGCGCTCGGCGGTCGTCGTCACCGGATTACTAGCTGCCACTGATCCTTTCCCCCTTTCCGTTTATTGGTTTCACCTGTTTTGTGTTTAGGCTGATTAGTCAGGCTACGTTAACCAGTAGGTCCGCCAACAGTATGTTGATGTTGGGGTGGTGCTGGAGATGAAGACTTTAAATACCTGACGAAGATCCGTTTAGAATCGAAAAGCGGTGAATTGGGAGCTTTAAAAGTGTGAGGGCCTTCTTTTCCTGTACTACTATTCTTTATTAGCCCAGCACCTATGTTTTTAAAGATGTGCGTATGACCACAAACTTGCCTTTAAATATTTACCCATCAAAGTCAAGAAGAAAAAAGATGAAATGGCAGTGTGCCCCCAAGCTAAATTACAAAGCATTTCTGTGACAATAGACAAGAACAGCTCAAGGACAGAACTACATACATTTAAATGGAGAGAAAAAAATGCATTCAAAGCATTTCTGTGGTCGACAAGGACAAGTTTGATGTCGGACAACAACAGAATGTTCATAATTCAATGTGTGCCAAAGACGGTAAGATGAAAGGCGAGGGGTTGGCGGGACTTTTAAATACATTACCGCAATCATGGCTTGGATGGTTGGCAGTAATAAAAGTACAGGTTTTGTTGCAATACCTTTCAGATATAAAGAAAAGGTGTCAAAACGTTGGTGGCATGATAAAGTAAGCGGAAAAACTTCTAGGTATGAAAGGTATATAACAGTCCTCCACCACCACAATCCATTCCCAGTCTCCCACAGCGTACTGTGTTCTGGGGGTATTTTCTCTCTGGCTCTCTGCAGATGACCCTGGAGGGCATTAGCTGGAAGCTCCAAATCATTTGGACTCACTTGAACTCTGTTGCTGCTAACCTAACTGCCATCCACAGTCAAACAGTTATTTTTTAATTAAAAAAAATATATATCCATAAAAAACTGAACTAAAATACAAGCAAAACAGATCAAGGCTACAACATGAGAAGTTCAAGCGGTGGTCTTGAACAAGGTCAGAAGACGATGAGAGATACTGACCGCAGTATGTTGAAGTGTGTTGAATGGCTCCAATATTTCACTTGAGCTGTGGACAGCGAAAACACCTCAAAGGGTCTGCCAGTTGTCTATTTCAGGCACATTATGAAATGGAAGGTGAAAGATTATTGGGGCTGCTTCGGTCCTATTGGATTTGATTATTTTTCTTTCTCTGCAGAGATACAGTATGATTTCGTACTCGTATCATTAAAATACTGTTGCCACAGTATACTGCTCCCACAAAGTTAAGATACAAATCCAAAGGAAGTAGTCTGTCTTGTTAATTGCATCAGCCCCATTTTTTGACGACACAATCACTAACCCCCATCTCGCCCTCTGACCTACTAGCTAATTTACTGGCCCAGATCCTGATCTAGTACTGAAGGGTTGGGGCCTCTGGGTTACTAGTATAGGAAATGATGTCACAACCTACAGATACCTCTGCCCCCTGGTATCAGTAGCTAGGCATGATGCTGTCTATCACTATATACCAATTATGTCAAGCCACTATTCCTGACCCTGAAACAAAGTGACTGTTATGCCCTAGCCTATATACTTTATGATCTGTGTAGGCTATTTGTTTAACCGAAGCTTGGCAATAGTTCTGGGTCATGTTGGAAATGGTTATTGATTTCCGTCGCATCGATACAGTCCCCAAGCGTAGGCTGGCCTGTTCAATGAGGGTGTGAATGCACATCAGCAGTGTCGGTCTGTGGCCACTGTCTGCTTTGTGTCGGTCTGTGGCCCACTGTCTGCTTTGTGTCGGTCTGTGGCCCACTGTCTGCTTTGTGTCGGTCTGTGGCCCACTGTCTGCTTTGTGTCGGTCTGTGGCCCACTGTCTGCTTTGTATCGGTCTGTGGTCCACTGTCTGCTTTGTATCGGTCTGTGGCTACTATCTGCTTTGTGTCGGTCTGTGGCCCACTGTCTGCTTTGTATCGGTCTGTGGCTACTATCTGCTTTGTGTCGGTCTGTGGCCCACTGTCTGCTTTGTATCGGTCTGTGGCTACTATCTGCTTTGTGTCGGTCTGTGGCCCACTGTCTGCTTTGTGTCGGTCTGTGGTCCACTGTCTGCTTTTATGTCGGTCTGTGGTCCACTGTCTGCTTTGTATCGGTCTGTGGTCCACTGTCTGCTTTTATGTCGGTCTGTGGCCCACTGTCTGCTTTTATGTCGGTCTGTGGTCCACTGTCTGCTTTTATGTCGGTCTGTGGTCCACTGTCTGCTTTTATGTCGGTCTGTGGTCCACTGTCTGCTTTTATGTCGGTCTGTGGTCCACTGTCTGCTTTTATGTCGGTCTGTGGTCCACTGTCTGCTTTTATGTCGGTCTGTGGCCCACTGTCTGCTTTGTGTCGGTCTGTGGTCCACTGTCTGCTTTTATGTCGGTCTGTGGTCCACTGTCTGCTTTTATGTCGGTCTGTGGTCCACTGTCTGCTTTTATGTCGGTCTGTGGTCCACTGTCTGCTTTTATGTCGGTCTGTGGTCCACTGTCTGCTTTTATGTCGGTCTGTGGTCCACTGTCTGCTTTTATGTCGGTCTGTGGTCCACTGTCTGCTTTTATGTCGGTCTGTGGTCCACTGTCTGCTTTTATGTCGGTCTGTGGTCCACTGTCTGCTTTTATGTCGGTCTGTGGTCCACTGTCTGCTTTTATGTCGGTCTGTGGCCACTGTCGGCTTTCACCCAGGCCTTCCGGAAATGTTTGTGTGGACCACACATTCTGTGCTGTACAAAAAACATACAGACTGTTTGTCCACAGACAGGGATGACAAATATCCCCTCAGCTAGGCTCGGGCCACTGCCAGCATACAGAGTATCTGAAGACACTTTGTCCATCATGGGTTTGTTCATGTTATATAAGGTACTTCATACTATCAGGATGCATTTTTTATTATTATTAATAAAAAGGCTATTGTAAAAAAGTTTTTGTTACTCTGGAGGTAATGTTCAATAACAAAAACTCACAGTTTAATTTATTTTTAAACAAGCTCAACAACAAAAAATCTCACAGTCAATGTCTTTATTATGACCGACCATGTCAAACGGAACAAGTGTTCTGGAGGAGGCAGGATGTTCTCATTTACATATCCTGGATATTTTTAGGCATTCTGATTCCACCCTGTTTCCAGCACCAATGTGACAACTCTCTAACAAGGGTGAACTCTGGAGGTTAGCACAGTGAACCCCCCCCCCGCGCCCCCACACATCACAGTGGAGCAGTGAATAGGCCCTTAATAAAAGTGAGGGGGACGGGCCATGCTTGAGCAAGCATTCCCACTCAGGAACTTCTGTTCCTATCATTTCATATCACAATACACAATGGCCCTCTTTGTGACAGGAGGAGGATTTATTAAGCTCAACAAATTAACATGAACGCTTGGACGGAGCTGCAATGTTGGTGCC
The DNA here is from genome assembly GCF_021184085.1 of Oncorhynchus gorbuscha. Lineage (NCBI taxonomy): Eukaryota > Metazoa > Chordata > Actinopteri > Salmoniformes > Salmonidae > Oncorhynchus > Oncorhynchus gorbuscha. Next base: position 82,105,519 of record NC_060173.1, read on the forward strand.
GGGCAATCAACCATCCACAGTGAAGACAGAGAAGAGAGGATAAGAGGTGTGGACGAGTGGAGAGAATGAGCAGTGAAGAGGGGAGAAGGAAAAGAAGAGAAGGAGGAGAGACAGCAGGAGAGGTGGGAAGGTGGAACAGGGAGAAGAAAGAGGAGGGGAGAGAAAGAGAAAGGGATTAAATAGCAGAGTTTATTTGGTTGGACTAAGTGGTTTCACATCAGAGCAGCTCAGATTGTCTGAGAGGATATGTGGGCCTCATCTGCTGCTTAATTGCCAAGGATGCTCGGTAAGATCCTCTGCCAAATGGAGAGAAGCCCAGAAATCATTAAATTATTTCAACAAATACCTCATTAACATGGATATTAAGCATATTTGATGCCCGCAAACCCATAATAAAGAGTAATGAAAAATCGTAAATGCTGAAAATGAAATTGTCTAAATAATAACAACAAAAACATACAGTATGTGGAGAGACGGGGGTGAAATTGTGGTTGGTGAAACATAATAAACAAATGGTTGCATCCGTGGCTGAGTAAATGTGTTATTACATCATCCTTTCTAACATCATCATTCCTACACAGGTGGTAAAATGACAGCGGTCACATGTGAGAATACCAGGTATTTGAACGGAAAACAAGCCAAACTACGTCTCTGCAGACTTCACAAAAATATAGATGTAAACGTTATTCATGAGCTGTCCCCTGTTCCAGTATCCATTATCTGGAGTGGGCCTGGCATGGACCAGCTGTGCTCCCACAACACAGAGATAACCTTGACTCCTGATCAGAGCATGGGGACAAATGATCTCACCCTCTGTTATTGCTCAGGCATCGGTTGACAAGCCGCTGATTCTGAGAGCAAAAAAAAACACTCGCCCAGTGGCATGACGTTCAAAGATGTGGAACCTCTCCTTTCCTCTCGTCCCTCTCAGGATGCAGGGTCACTGCACAGTCGTGTGCACTGTGTATATAACCAGGTCAGAGTAACCCTGCTTGGTGTGACAAAAACAATCCGACACCTTCCAGACATCCCAGATGGTTGCACAAACACCAGGCAAACAGGCAGTTCAAAAAAAGTCCCAAGGAGGGACAACATCTGAGATAGATCATTTCCATGAAGCAGAAAAAAACGATATGTCTGTTTTCTCTGTTGGTGTGTCAATGTAGTCAACAATGACATTCTGAAATTACAGTCAATGGAGACATTGACTTTGGGATTGAGGGAGATTAACAACATTTGGCGCAAGATTTATGTCACCACTAAACTCTACCCGTAAACCATGAGTAATAGAGATAAGCCAATCGGATGACAGACAACAGCACCCATGAGATGTTTAATCAAATGAGTCTTTCAAAATTACATTATTGATTTGGGTTAGCAATCAAGTGATCTTTTTCCCTCTCCGATTACAGTCATAAACAATGGTGCAATGTTTAAATCTTGAGGTTTGACGCCAGTGGTGAATCACTCTTTCCAGAGAACAATTAAGTACAGATCAAAACAGTTTTTGGAGTTCAAGAGTTTCCATGCAGGAAAAACTATTTTTATTTTTTGGGCTATCAAGTTCTGGCTCAGAGAGGAATTGTTCAGAGTCAAGTAAGTCCATAATTCGCTGTATTTGATTAGCCTTAACTCCTGCAGTCACAAGACAGCCCTAAATGTGAACAAGCATATAATTAAATTGTCTCTATAAAATGGAAAATGACAGGCTTGTAAGTTTCCCCTTTTCGCATCTGCCCCTTCTCTCCTTTCAGAGTTTCTATAAACCAGCAGTAGATCAAGAAATGGCAGAAACATATTGATCCCATCTGTAAAGTACTAATGAAACAGCTAGAAGCCACTCGTAGGCCCCTGTGTTGCAAACAAAAACGTAGGTTCTTAGCTGCTGTATTGCATAAACATGCATGATCCTCACAAGCACTATAAACAGTTATCCTTCCTCAATTATATCATGGTCATTTCCCAAGGCGTGATAGTTTAGATCCCATACTAGTGTTGCATGAGTCCACAATCTCTACTCTGGGCTGTTGGCATGGAGGAGATGCATAGCAACAGAGGCCGATGCTGAGTAAACAGGTGAGAGTCACATGACTATAGAGCTGTGTAGAAGTTGGCAGAACATCTGGAACATCTAACTCCATGCTGCTTCCTCACTGAATTAAGTCTTGGACTTCGGAGGTCCCAGTCAGGGCCAAGCATCCTCCCTCATTGTCCATATACCCACTGTTATAAAACCTCTTTAACACCATAGAGGCATCGGAGAAACAGTGGGGAATGTTTTAAATGTGACACCGCCTCCATGAGAAAGTCACCAGTGAATCCATCTAGACAGTGCCAGTAACCTACAGTCTAATGTCTGAAGGGCATCATCTGTTCTCCATGTCCTCAAGGCATCCTGTATTTTTTGGGATGTAGACACCAGTCCAAGCCTGCATTCCCATGAAGCACGTAGAACAAAACATATCCCTAAACAGCTGTAAGACATTCATTTCATTATGCAAAACAGGTCAACCATCAGAACCACTGGAAAGATCCTCGTGCTTGTTTGCCACTTTTCCACAGTGATAATATAGTCAACAACACATTACAGGCTGTTAGATCACGTCTTATTAGTCTTTCTCGTGCGTTAGTGATAACATCTTCGGGAAACGTTCAACAACCAAAGCCAATACCACATTATAAGAAGCTCACCAGCACTACTACACTCAATGGTAACGTCTCATCCCTATCCCTCCTCGGGGACCTATTGTCTTAATGTCCTACTGAGAGACATATGAATGTGAACAGAGCCTTGAGGCAGTGGACAATGGTCAATTGCAATGCAAGGCAATATCCTCTGAGAGAGAGAGAGAGAGAGAGAGAGAGAGAGAGAGAGAGAGAGAGAGAGAGAGAGAGAGAGAGAGAGAGAGAGAGAGAGAGAGAGAGAGAGAGAGAAGAGAGAGAGAGAGAGAGAGAGAGAGAGAGAGAGAGAGAGAGAGAGAGAGAGAGAGAGAGAGAGAGAGAAAGAGAGAGAGAGAGAGAGAGAGAGAGAGAGAGAGAGAGAGAGAGAGAGAGAGAGAGAGAGAGAGAGAGAGAGAGAGAGAGAGAGAGAGAGAGAGAGAGAGAGAGAGAGAGAGAGGATGAGGGGCCTATTTCACAGGGGGTCCGTCTACTCTGCAACTTGCAATTCAGTGAACTACCCTCGGCATCAACAGCCACTGAAGTCGCACACAAAGGAGAAGGGCCAAATTAGGAACACAAAGAGGCCACTGTGGGAGCTTCATAGGGAATTAATGAATGCTGATACACATTCTCACACTGACAGTGTTCTCTCCTCCCAGTCCCCCCATAGCCTCAGCTGCACCACTGCAAATCAACAGGCTTATGTGAAAGCTCTATTCCATTTGTTTTCTTAGAATCCATCTATCCTGTGAGAGGGAAGGCTCAGTTCCCCCAATAAAAAAAGCAACATATAGGCCTGCCTTGGAGAGCATCAACAATCTATTTCTGCATGAATGAGAATGATTCTACTCCTATTATTGAAGGACGGTGTGATATGATATTAAGAACACAAAAGACACTGACTATAGCTTAACAGTCTCATAGACAATTCGGGGGTAAATGAGAGTGCTCTTTCTCAATCTATACTGTCTGTCCCATCTGGCCGACAGCCTCTTAGAGCCCCAAAGCCCATAAGTCCGCTGCGAGCCTATAAGAAGTTGCTGGATATCCATAGCATTGGCGCCTAGCTCCCTATTGCCAGGCAGGCATCCCCTGGGTGGAAACACAGATGGTCAACTTGGGACTGAGTCAGAGAGTCAAGTAGGACACAGGAATTACACCCCAGTACAACTCCCAGCCCCTCACAGGCACATCACTTGCCTAGCCTGCCTGAGACAAGTGTCAAAACTTGATGGAGGGTGTATAGTCTATGGACTCTACGTTGGTTTTGATAGCCAAATGCTATAGCATAATATATGTTTTTGTTTATAGACTAAAACTGAAACTGATCCACTGTCCGCCCACACAACTCTCAAACTCGCTAGTAACAGCTCAATATATTCATCCTGAATTGCAAACCCAGATGTAGCTGCAAATAAAGCTCCACGGATATTACACTATCAATTATTCAATAACAATCTGAAACATCTCTATATAAGCTGTTGGAGAATGCATTTCCAATCCATCAACTAAATTATATAGTCAAAACATTATGATCTCTTCAATCAAAACCAATCTACACTGGAAGGTTGCTCATACAAGATGGCATTATAAACATGTATTTGTGAAACTCATTTACTCATTTATAACTCATTTAGTTAGTGGTTGAGAAACCAAAGAGCAATATGAGGAATGTACTTCCTCAGACAGCTGATAGTGATGGGGGTTATCAACTCCAGTCGGAACTTCTCAGCCCATGCCGAGTTGCGCCTGGTAGTAGGGAAATCTTTCCAGACTTATCTCCCTTTAATCGTCTTGTGTCGAGTTGGTCAACTACTCTAATGCTGATAGCCTACTAAACCGGGTCAGATAAAAATAAATTGGGTGGAAAGTATTGTAAACATGACACTTTTAGATGTTTTTTGCGCGGAGAGATCTCTTTGGAGGACCAAAAATAATCAACAATCACGGAAAAAGTGGTCAATCTAAAACGTATACGTCAAACATAAACATTTATTTATATTTAATTTTGAAACCTACCCATTTTTAGTTTCCCAGAGTTTCCGAAGTTGAGGAGTCTGTTAAAAGTTCAGCTAACGGGTGATGTTGCGTCCGGAGATGCACAACGAACGCCTAACTAGTCCACAAAGTTGTTGCTGCACCGCGTCCCATTTGGAGACAGGCTGAGTGACGTCACCATCGGAGGATTAGTGTGTAGGTCTGGGTAGGACAGGACAGCGTAGTGCTTAGGCCCCTTAACCCTCCAGAGGACAACTGTGAAAAGTTTGTTGCTTATTCAACCCCAGATACTTTATCCGTGTTCAGCCCTGTTATGCAGCATGCACAAAATTCTTATGGTGGTCCAGATAAAAGACCACTGGTCTAAATTTAGATCAATGAAAATGTGCCATTGCCTGAGTAAAGACTATACCTGGGTTAAATTATCCACATAATGCCTTAGCTGAGATGTTTTGAGGGAATGTAATAAACGTGTCATTCCAGTGAAATAACACATCAAGTTATACCCCCAAAATTATATTTGTCTGGTGAGAGAGGTTTAGCACTGCAGGGTAAGCCAAGGCTAATTCTCAATGCTGCAGTATCCTGTGATGTACCCCTGAAACTCACAGTAATTCAATATTTTGGATAAGGTGTTAAGTTGTCAGGTCAGCTAGGCTGTCCTGTGCAAGAAAGACAACAAGGACAAGGAACCAATGACAGATCAGAGGTTAGCCCCAGACCACCCTTAGCCAAATTGCCACCAAGCGGTGATACAGCTATCTTCAACCTAGCTTCCTTTTCCTATGAAAACTCAAAGTGGGAACTCCGCTCAGGCTTTTCTTTTACGCCTGCTAAATTAGGTTAGCCACCGACTTGCAGTGTCAGTGAATCCAACCTGCTGTCCACTGGTGTAAATTCCAGTCCTTCTGTTTCTGGAGCCCGTAGCACATGCTACAACAGGTATATTTCACTGGTCATCCCCAAAGCCAACTCCCCCTTTGGCCGCCTTTCCTTCCAGTTCTCTGCTGCCAATGACTGGAACGAATTGCAAAAATCCCTGAAGCTGGAGTCTTATATCTCCCTCACTAACTTTAATCACCCCCTCCCAAGATGGCGTAGCAGTGTGTAACAGGGTTATATTGGTGATTCCCCTTGCCACTTTATTGTTAAGCCAATGGGTTTTTGGTTTGAGTTTGTCTTGCCTTCACCTACTCAACATGGCATCTTATTGGCTGGTTTGCGTAGATCGCTTACGAGGGGGCATGTTCCAGTTAGAATCGTCCCAGTGAACAAGCACCAAACCAGCGGTAAGTTGTTGGTTGCAAAGCACTGTACATCAAAAGTGATTTTTATACTCTCAAGTGATGATTTAAATGTACAATTTATATCAAATTGTTTGTAAATGTTCACACACAAGATGCAGCGGTTTTTGGAGAATATTTGTTGTGCATTTTGTTGTAAAGAATTCCCGCCAGTACTAGCTAGCAATTTACTGTGTCTGGTGGGGGGGGGTTTCATATATTTTGTACAGTGCGTGAGTGCAGAGTTGATGGTGAGACGTGCATTGCAAGACGTGCAATTTTGTGCCGTTCCTAACAGGTACATTGTTAAAGATATTATATTGTATATTGTAATTGTATTATTTTGGTAACTAGCCCAGTGAACAAGCACCAAACCAGCGAATAAAGCTACATGACTGGTGCTACATATTGGAGTTCCGTGTCGATGACTGATTGTACACAACGCCAGAAGAGTACTGTTACAAGTGCAGACATGGTTTGTCGTCCTCTCGTTTACTTTTTGTAATTTTCACTTTTTTTGTATATATTTCAATTTATTTTCAATCTCTTTTCTATTTTTAAATTAAATATACCTTCCGGTACCCCGCCTCACCTTTTTTTAGACCTTATAGCCAGAACCTCCATCAGTAGCTAGCCATCAGAGGCTAACCAGCTAATTAGCTACTAGCTATCTAGTCATTATTAGCCACTGCTAGCGGCCTATTGCACAGGCACCAACAGTTTTTTTTTAACCTGGATAATACCTACCAGCCTCGGACTGTTTTTCTCCCATACAATGCCGGATTCCTGCCGTAAACCCTGGACCATTACTCCTGATCATCACAGCTAGCTAGCTGCCACCGAGTGACCCAGTCACAAAGCTAGCCCTGAGCCAGGCATACCGCACGGTCTACTCTGTGATCACCCGGCTACCCAGCCTCCCGGACACGGCTAGAATCCACTACTACACCGGGTACTTGCCGTAAGCTCTGGACCTTTACAGTGGATCATCGCTGCTAGCTAGCTGCTACCGAGTGGCTATGGTGGCTAACTCCCCTGCTCCAAAGCTAACACCAGTTAGCCGTGAGCCAGGCGCATCTCCTGGCTAGCAAACAAAATGACTACAACTACAATACCTCTTTCTCCATCTGGCCCGGACCCTTTATCGACACGGCGGCCGGCATACCACCACGACTGGTCCGCAGATGTAATTCCATCCTCTGTGCCCTCAACCAGCCGTTGCCAGACGTCGGAGCAGACGCTTCTACTTACCCCGGCCTGCTACCTTTAAATGCTGTGTCTCCCGCGTACTAGAGTAGTAATGACTACTCCGCGGCTTACCTGTTCCATCTATTGCTGTTCACTGGACCCTATGATCACTTGGCTACATAGCTGATGCATGCTGGACTGTTCATTTATCACGGTTCTCCATTTTGTTTATTTTTATTGTTGATCTGTCGGCCCTAGCCTCGAACTCAGGCCCTGTGTGTAGTTAATCGACCCTCTCTGCCCATTCATCGCCATTTTGCTTGTTGTTGTTGTCTTAGCTGATTAGCTGTTGTTGTCTTACCCGTTGTTGTCTTAGCTAGCTCTCCCAATCAACACCTGTGATTGCTTTATACCTCGCTTTATGTCTCTCTCAAATCCCTTGTATACTGTTGTTTAGGATAGTTATCAATGTTTTAGTTTACAGTGGAGTCCCTAGTTCCACTCTACATGCCTCAGATTCCTCCTTTCTCCCACCCCCCACACATGCGGTGACATCACACAGTATAACCAGCACATCCAGAGATGCAACCTCTCTTATCATCACTCCGCACCTGGGCTTACCTCCACTGTACCCGCACCCCACCATACCCCTGTCTGCACATTATGCCCTGAATCTATTCTACCACGCCCAGAAATCTGCTCCTTTAATTCTCTGCCCCCAATGCACTAGACGACCAGTTTTGATAGCCTTTAGCCGTACCCTCATCCTACCCCTCCTTTGTTCCTCGGGTGATGTAGAGGTTAACCCAGGCCATGTGTGTCCCCATGCTGTCACACCCTGACCTGAGATATCTCTGTTTTCTTTATATTTTGGTTCAGTCAGCGTGTGACTAGGATGGATACGCTAGTTTTTGTATTGTCTAGGGGTTTTGTATTGTCTAGGGTTTTTGTATGTCTAGGGTTTTGTAGGTCTAGGTATTTGTATGTTTATGGTGGCCTGATATGGTTCCCAATCAGAGGCAGCTGTTTATCGTTGTCTCTGATTGGGGATCATATTTAGGTAGCCATTTCCCCTTTGGTGTTTGTGGGTTCTTGTTCTATGTTTAGTTGCCTGTCTGCACTATTCATATTAGCTTCACGGTTCGTTTTGTTGTTTTGTTCGTTTGTTCGTTTGTTCAGTGTTCCTTTTTTAAATAAATTAGAATGCACGCATACCACGCTGCACCTTGGTTTCATTCGTATGACGAACGTGACACATGCAGTCTCATTTGTTGACTTCTGTAATCGAAAAAGCCTTGGTTTCATGCATGTTAACATCAGAAGCCTCTTCCCTAAGTTTGTTTTACTCACTGCTTTAGCACACTCCGCCAAAGCCGTGTCTGAATCCTGGCTTTGGAATGCCACCAAAAATTCTGAGATTTCCATCCCCAACTACAACATTTTCCATCAAGATTAAACTGTCAAAGGGGGAGGAGTTAGCTTGCAAAGTCATGTCATACTTTCCAGGTCTATGCCCAAACATTATGAGCTTCTAATTTAAAAAATAATCTCTCCAGAAATAACTATCTCTCTGTTGCCGCCTGTTATAGACCCACCCTCAGCTCCCAGCTGTGCCCTGGACACCATATGTGAATTGATTGCCCCCCATCTATCTTCAGAGTTCATTCTGTTAGTTGACCTAAACTGGGAAAAACTTAACACCCCAGCAGTCCTACAATCTAAGCTAGATGCCCTCAATCTCACTCAAATAATAAAGGAACCCACCAGGTACAACCCTGAATCCATAAACATGGTGTCATGTATTGTCATGTTATGTCTTGTTCCTGTTCTTTCTCTTCTCTTCGTTTCCCCCTGCTGGTCGTATTAGGTTACCTTCTCTCCCTCTATCTCTCTCTCTCTCTATGGTCCCTTTCCTTCTCCCAGCTGTCCCTCATTCTCCTCTAACGACCTCGTTTACTCTCTCACACCTGTTCCCTCTTTTCCCTCTGATTAGGTCTCTATTTCTCTCTCTGTTTCTGCTTCTGTCTTTGTCGGATTCTCGTTTGCTTCGCCCTTGTTCTGTCCTGTCGTAATCTGCCTCTTCATTAGATGCTGCGTTTGATCAGGTGCCTCTGTCCTCTACGGCCCGCGCCTACCCGGAGGGACCTGCAGTCAGTTGCCGCTAGCCCTGCTATTCTCCTCTACTGCTAGAAGGGGACTAGTCAACCGATACATCTGAAGAGGATTTATGTTTTCCCTGTGTAACGACCCTCCCACTCTGTCTGCCGTATTCTGTCTTTGTTCTTGTTTCCTTATTAGGATGCTGGTGGGTGGAGTTGAGAGGGTTGTCAGCTACATGGGAAACACCTGGGCCAGGTGTCTCCCAGGATAAATAGACCTCTTCCACATTCATGGAGGAGACTCTCTCCATGTAGACATTTTTGTAGATTGTGTTGTGGTTCTTGGTGGCCTTTTGTTTGTTTGCGTTGGCACCTTTCAACACCCTGCATTATCACATTCATGCATGCAAAACACTCACTTACACTACTGATTACTGATTACACACACCATTGTATATTATACTTAGTTGTTTTAGTTAATAAATATATATTTTGCTACTCCTTATCTTCACATTGTCTCCCTTTGTTACGGGCTTTGAGCCGGTTCGTGACACCTGTGTTTGAACATTAAAAGACTCTGTTTCTGTTAAACCGCTTTTGGGTCCTCACTCACCTGCATAACACATGGGCACCATCATATATATCATCCTGACCAACTTGCCCTCCAAATACACCTCTGCTGTTTTCAACCAGGATCTCAGCAATCACTGCCTCATTGCTTGCATCCGCATCCGCAAACGATCACCCCTCATCACAGTCAAACGCTCCCTAAAAAACTTCTGGGAGCAGACCCTTCTAACCTGGCTCGGGTATCCTGGAAGGATATTGACATCATCCCGTTAATCGAAGATGCCTGGTCATTCTTTAAAAGTAATTTCTTCACCACTTTAAATAAGCATACCCCTTTCAAAAAATTTAGAACTAAGAACAGCTTCTAGCCCATGGTTCACTCCAGACCTGACTGCCCTTGATCAGCACAAAAACATCCTGTGGCGGAGTGAAATAGCATCGAATAGTCCCCGCAATATGAAACAGTTCAGGGAAGTCAGGAACCGATACACGCAGTCAGTCAGGAAAGCAAAGGCTAGCTTTTTCAAACAGAAATTTGCACCTTATAGCTCTAACTCCAAAAAGTTTTGGGACACTGTAAAGTCCATAGAGAACGAGAGCACCTCCTCCCAGCTGCCCACTGCACTGAGGCTAGGTAACACGGTAACATGATATTTGAACATTTCAATAAGCATTTCTCTGCGGCTGGCCATGCTTTCCTCCTGGCTACCCCAACCCCAGGCAACAGCTCCGCACCCCCCGCAGCAACTTACCCGAGCCTCCCCAGCTTCTCCTTCACCCATATCCAGATAGCAGATGTTCTGAAAAAGCTACAAAACCTGGAACCGTACAAATCAGCTGGGCTAGAGAATCTGGACACTCTCTTTCTAAAATTATCCGCCGCCATTGTTGCAACCCCTATTACCAGTCTGTTCAACCTCTCTTTCATATCATCCGAGATTCCTAAAGATTGGAGCGCTGCCGCAGTCATCCCCCTCTTCAAAGGGGGAGACACTCTAGATCCAAACTGTATATCCACCCTGCCCTGCCTCTCTAAAGTCTTCGACAGCCAAGTTAACAAACAGATCACTGACCATTTCGAATCCCACCATACCTGCTCCACTGTGCAATCCGGTTTCCGAGCTGGTCACGGGTGCACCTCAGCCACACTCAAGGTGCTAAATGATATCATAACCGCCATCGATAAAAGACAGTACTGTGCAGCCATCTTCATCGGCCTGGCCAAGGCTTTCTACTCTGTCAATCACCTCATTCTTATCGGCAGACTCAATAGCCTTGGTTTCTCAAATGATTGCCTCGCCTGGTTCACCAATTACTTCGCAGACAGAGTTCAGTGTGTCAAATCGGAGGGTCTGTTGTCCGGACCTCTGGCAGTCTCTAAGGGGGTACCACAGGGTTCAATTCTCGGGCGGACTCTTTTCTCTGTAAATATCAATGATGTCGCTCTTGCTGCGGGTGATTCCCTTATTTATTTTTATTTTTATTTCACCTTTATTTAACCAGGTAGGCTAGTTGAGAATAAGTTCTCATTTGCAACTGCGACCTGGCCAAGATAAAGAATAGCTGTGTGAACAGACAACAACACAGAGTTACACATGGAGTAAACAATAAACAAGTCAATAACATAGTAGAAAAAAAAATAATCTATGTACATTGTGTGCAAAAGGCATGAGGCCATAGGAGTGAATAATTACAATTTAGCAGATTAACACTGGAGTGATAAATGAGCAGATGAACATATGCAGGTAGAGATACTGGTGTGCAAAAGAGCAGAAAAGTAAATAAAATAAAAACAGTATGGGGATGAGGTAGGTCAATTGGGTGGGCTATATACCGATGGAATATGTACAGCTGCAGCGATCGGTTAGCTGCTCAGATAGCAGATGTTTAAAGTTGGTGAGGGAGATAAAAGTCTCCAACTTCAGAGATTTTTGCAATTCGTTCCAGTCTCAGGCAGCAGAGAACTGGAAGGAAAGGTAACCAAAGTAGGTGTTGCTGCTAAATTGTAATTACTTCGCTACTATGGCCCTGATCCACCTCTACGCAGACAACACCATTCTGTATACATCTCACCCTTCTTTGGACACTGTGTTAACTAACCTCCAGATGAGCTTCAACGCCATACAACCCTCCTTCCGTGGCCTCCAACTGCTCTTAAACGCTAGTAAAACCAAATGCATGTTTTTCAACCGTTCGCTGCCCGCACCCGCCCGCCCGACTAGCATCACTGTCCTGGATGGTTCTGACCTAGAATATGTGGATAACTACAAATACCTAGGTGTCTGGTTAGACTGTAAACTCTCCTTCCAGACTTATATTAAACATCTCCAATCCAAAATCAAATCTAGAATCTGCTTTATATTTCGCAACAAAGTCTCCTTCACTCACGCCGCCAAACTTACCCTGGTAAAACTGACTATCCTACCGATCCTCGACTTTGGCGATGTCATCTACAAAATAGCTTCCAATACTCTACTCTGCAAACTGGATGCAGTCTATCACAGTGCCATCCGTTCTGTTACCAAAGCACCTTATACCACCCACCACTGCAACATGTATGCTCTAGTCGGCTGGCCCTCGCTACATATTCGTTGTCAGACCCACTGGCTCCAGGTCATCAATCAGTCTTTGCTTGGTAAAACTCTGCCTTATCTCAGCTCGCTGGTCACGATAACAACACCCACCCATAGTACGCGCTCCAGCAGGTATATCTCACTGGTCATCACCAAAGCCAACACCTCCTTTAGTCTCCTTTCCTTCCAGTCCTCTGCTGCCAGTGACTGGAACGAATTGCAAAAATCACTGAAACTGGAGACTTATATTTCCCTCACAAACTTTAAACCTCAGCTATCTGAGCAGCTAACCAATTGCTGCAGCTGTACATAGTCCATCTGTAAATAGCCCACCCAATCTACCTACCTCATCCCCATATTGTTTTAATTTGCTTTTCTGCCCTTTGCACACCAGTATCTCTACTTGCACATCATCATCTGCTAATTTATCACTCCAGTGTTAATCTCCTAAATTGTAATTACTTCGCTACTATGGCCTATATATTGCCTTACCTCCTCACACCATTTGCACACACTGTAGAAAGACTATTTTTTTCTATTGTGTTATTGACTGTATGCTTGTTTATTCCATGTGTAACTCTGTGTTGTTTGTGTCGCACTGCTTTGCTTTATCTTGGCCAGGTCGCAGTTGTAAATGAGAACTTGTTCTCAACTAGCCTATCTGGTTAAATAAAGGTGAAATGAAAAATATAAAAAATAAAGAGGGGCTGCTGTGGGGAAGCACACATTGCCATTCACCATCGATCCAGTGCATTGCTATCTGGTATCCAAGGAGGCCACAGTGCTCACCAGGCCCAGTCTATTCATTGTCGGCCAAATGGCCAACTCTCAATGGGCCGCTTAATGGTTAAGCAGGGCTTCCGCCCAACATGGCAAGGACAACCAATAGAAAAGGGAATTTCTTGGTATCACTGAGAGCGAGGGGACATCTACCATTTACTATATTTAATGAAAAAAGGAATTGATATTGTGTTTTGGAGTAGTTGCTGTTTCCGAGTAAAGGATTGTCATCAGGTTCAGTCAACAGGGATATCTACAGAGTTCATGAATCATGAGCAAACCTTCTAAAACACGCTAGTATGTGAGTAACACTCTGATTCTGTATGTCTGTATACATTACTACATGTGTCTAAGTCAATAAGGGAAGCATTCCAGTGCCTGCTGGTACAGTAGAACAGCAGCTGACAGACAGACAGCAGACAGATAGACAACTGTTAAAGCAGTGGACACACACACACATCAAATTCATCTGGTGATGTCTATAGACAGCAAGTCAACACTTATGTTAAATCAATCCCAGACCTTTGAGGTAATATTTCCTTTTACAGGTGTCCATTTTGGCCTGCATAAGAGGTTCACCACTGTGTAGAGGTAGCAGGGTGCCCCATTTCACAGGTACAGACACATTTAATTGTTCAGAAATATTTCCTTTGCTCAACAATAGCAGCTTAGACCTTCACTTCCTGTGGAATTGTTTGTTAAAAACCCATTTGTTGACTGTGGTGTTATTGGGGAATCTGTGTGACTTGTAAGACTACAATCAGCCGCTTGTTGAGAATAATGAGAGAGAGAAGGAGCTAAGGGAGCTAGTTTGCATGGCAGGATAGTTGACTAGCTCTTCAGTGTCACTATGGGGATGAGAAGAGTCTTTTTCAATTAGCTTCCCTTAGCTGAAGTTCTTCTGTGTAGGTATGTTACAAATCTGATGTTCCATTTTAAATGCATATGTTACCATGGAAAAAATACACTTTGGTAAAAATCTATTCATATTAAAAATCTGCATTTACACCATAGAACGATTCAAAAATAATAGTTCAAAACCATGCTCCAAATTTCTCTGAACATAATCGTAAATTTACCCAATGGAACTATTGTTGTTGGCCGTTGTTCCCCTAACCCAGAGTAATGAGGAAGGAGTCAATTCTGCCAAACATTCCTTTCACAACTGCACAGATCTCAAGAATCTAGGCATTTGCCAAATGAGCACTTGATCACTGTAAACCTCAATGGGCTGTCATTATTCAAAACTTTTGAGAAAACCTGTTGCACTTAATATATCTGAGTACAGTTACTTAAAGTGATTTTGTAGTCACTACTCAAACCGATAGAGTCACTGTGACCCTATATGGAGTCCAGTTTTAAGTTGTATCAGCTTGACATTTTTTGACTAACGCCCCCAGTAAGCTACACCTCAAATACAATTTCCCAGTGTGCTATGCCTTTTCAAGTGAACTGCAGTTACTACCCATGATTGTATTAGTTAGTGACAGAGACATGGTTGTTGAATTTGTTCAAGCCTGGGATCTTCACCAAGTGAGTTCCTAGGTGAATATTATCATTATAATAAAACTCTGTACATTTACATACATTTAAGTCATTTAGCAGACGCTCTTATCCAGAGCGACTTACAAATTGGTGCATTCACCTTATGACATCCAATGGAACAGTCACTTTACAATAGTGCATCTAAATCTTAAAGGGGGGGGGGTGAGAGGGATTACTTATCCTATCCTAGGTATTCCTTAAAGAGGTGGGGTTTCAGGTGTCTCCGGAAGGTGGTGATTGACTCCGCTGTCCTGGCGTCGTGAGGGAGTTTGTTCCACCATTGGGGGGCCAGAGCAGCGCACAGTTTTGACTGGGCTGAGCGGGAGCTGTACTTCCTCAGTGGTAGGGAGGCGAGCAGGCCAGAGGTGGATGAACGCAGTGCCCTTGTTTGGGTGTAGGGCCTGATCAGAGCCTGGAGGTACTGAGGTGCCGTTCCCCTCACAGCTCCGTAGGCAAGCACCATGGTCTTGTAGCGGATGCGAGCTTCAACTGGAAGCCAGTGGAGAGAACTGGCTGGAACACTACATATCTTTTAGTCCTTATTTTGAGGCCATGCTTTACCCTTACAGTGACCTGAAACTCATGGTTTACAGGCCACATCAGGCCTACAATTAGGTTTGCAAAATTCTATAACTTTACAGTAAAAAAATCCTGTTAGGAGGTTCCAGGGATCTTCCAGCCAGGAGTTCTGGAAAACCTGGGAAATTTACCAGAATTTTACAACCCTACCTGCAAGTCACATTATGCTGTCTTGCAAAGCAATGTGTAAAACCTATTGGAATTAGGATATCCAACAGTTAGACTTTTCATTTACCCACAACCTGCATTCATAATAACCGCCATTGTTTTGAATAGTGTGAGGAGACTACCTAACCCATTTAAACTGGAACAACCAATTCAGTAACAGTTTAAAAATAAATCTAGTTTAGAAAAATGTATGTTATTTATATTTTTGTTGCGTAAGATTAGTCAATCAATCACTCAATGTGGCAAGTAGCCTAGTGTTCAGCGGCCAGGTTTATTTTTTATATTTTTTATTTCACCTTTATTTAACCAGATAGGCCAGTTGAGAACAAGTTCTCATTTACAACTGCGACCTGGCCAAGATAAAGCAAAGCAGTGCGACACAAACATCAACACAGAGTTACACATGGAATAAACAAACATACAGTCAATAACACAATAGAAAAGTCTATATACAGTGTGTGCAAATGGCGTAAGGAGGTAAGGCAATAAATAGACCATAGTGGCGAAGTCATTTAGCAAATTAACACTGGAGTGATAGATGTGCAGATGATGATGTGCAAGTATAAATAGTGGTGTGCAAAAGAGCAAAAAAAGTTAATAAAAACAATATGGGGATGAGGTAGGTAGTTGGATGGGCTATTTATAGATGGGCTGTGTACATCTGCAGTGATCGGTAAGCTGCTCAGATAGCTGATGCTTAAAGTTAGTGAGGGAGATATCAGTCTCCAACTTCAGTGATTTTTGCAATTTGTTCCAGTCATTGGCAGCAGAGAACTGGAAGGAAAGGCGGCCAAAGGAGGTGTTGGTTTTGGGGATGACCAGTGAGATATACCTGCTGGAGCGGGTGCTACGGGTGGGTGTTACTATGGTGACCAGTGAGCTAAGATAAGGCGGAGCTTTACCTAGCAAATACTTATAGATGACCTGGAGCCAGTGGGTCTGGCAAAGAATATGTAGCGAGGGCCAGCCGGTGAGAGTATACATGTCTCTGTGGTAGGTGGTATTTGGAGAGTAGGTGACAAAACGGATGGCACTGTGATAGACTGCATCCAGTCTATCACAGCGAACGGTTGAAAAACATGCATTTGGTTTTACTAGTGTTTAAGAGCAGTTGGAGGCCACGGAAGGAGGGTTGTATGGCATTGAAGCTCGTTTGGAGGTTTGTTAACACAGTGTCCAAAGAAGGGCCATGTGTATAGAGAATGATGTTGTCTGCGTAGAGGTGGATCAAGGCAAGAGCGAAATCGTTGATATATACAGAGAAAAGAGTCAGCCGAGAATTGAACCCTGTGATACCCCCTCTATGAGGGTGCCCATGTTTACGGATTTAGGGTTGTACCCGGTGGGTTCCTTGATGATTTGTGTGAGATTGAGGGAATCAAACTTAGATTGTAGGACTGCTTGGGTGTTACGCATTTCCCAGTTTAGGTCACCAAACAAAATGAACTCTGAAGATGGATTGGGGGCAATCAATTCACATATGGTGTCCAGGGCACAGCTGGGAGCTGAAGGGGGACTATAACAGGCGGCATCAGTGAGAGACTTATTTCTGGAGAGATTCATTTTTAAAATTAGAAGCTTGAACTGTTTGGGCATAGACCTGGAAAGTATGACAGATATTTGCAGGCTATCTCTGCTGTAGATTGCAACTCCTCCCCCTTTGGCAGTTCTATCTTGACGAAAATGTTGTAGTTGGGGATGGAAATCTCCGAATTTTTGGTGGCCTTCCTAAGCCAGGATTTAGACATGGCAAGAACATCAGGGTTGGCGGAGTGTGCTAAAGCAGTGAGTAAAACAAACTTAGGGAAGAGGCTTCTGATGTTAACATGCATGAAACCAAGGCTTTTGACGGTCAACAAATGAGAGCGTCTGGGTACAGGTTCTGGGTTAACCTCTACATCACTTGAGGAACAGAGGAGGAGTAGGATGAGGGTACGGCTAAAGGCTATCAAAACTGGTCGTCTAGTGCGTTGGGGACAGAGAATAAAAGGAGCAGATTTCTGGGCGAGGTAGGATAGATTCAGGGCATAATGTACAGACAAGGGTATGGTGGGGTGCGGGTACAGTGGAGGTAGACCTAGGCATTGAGTGACGATAAGAGAGGTTGCATCTCTGGACGCACTAGTTATGCTGGGTGAGGTCACCGCATGTGTGGGAGGTGGGACAAAAAAGTTATCTGAGGCATGTAGAGTGGGACTAGGGGCTCCGCAGTAAACTAAACCAATGATAACTATCCTAAACAACAGTATACAAGGCATATTGACATTAGAGAGAGACATAAAGTGAGGTATAATGCAATCACAGGTGTTGATTGGGAGAGCTAGCTAAGACAACAACAGGTAAGGCAACAACAGCTAATCAGCTAAGACAACAACAACTGATAAAATGGCAATGAATGGGCAGAGAGGGTCAGTTAACTACACACAGGGCCTGAGTTTGAGGCTGGGGCCGACAGATTAACAAAACAACCAAAAGGTTCCTGGATCAAATCCTTGAGCTGACAAGGTAAAAATCTGTAATTCTGCCCCTGAACAGGGCAGTCATTGTAAATAAGAATGTGTTCTTAACTGACTTGCCAGGTTAAATAAACAAAGAAAAGTATACACAAAAACACATATATTAAAAACAATTCCAAAAAAACAACCCGCATTATAGCATGCTAGGTAAAAAAACTGATTTGTTAACATAAATCCCCAAAAGGGAGTTGCTGTTACTTCTCATTTAGTTTTGTAGTCAGTACCAAATACAAATTTTAAATAATAATTACTTTACAATTACTTTGACTTCACCTTACTGAAAGTATTTATTTTACAAATTCAAGTGCTGAGCGATTAACCGTAATTAAACAACTAATTGATGGACATAGGTTCATTTCCAACAGGTTGACACGGAGAGGATCGACACGGAGAATGCGCAATCAAGAGGGATAGAAAGCTGTTCCATCGCGAGGTACTGCATCTCTACGTGAAAATACATGATCTAAGTGATTGGTAGTTGGTTTTCAGCAGTCATAAAGGTATGCCTTATTTACCTTGAAGAACTATTAAAACAGTGATCCTGTCAGACAGCATAGGCAGCAGCTCAATGGAGAAAAGAATTAAATAATAAAGGCATTAAATGACAAATATTCGAAACCGATATCGAAAACTGAACCGGCCTCAAAAAGTACTAATCGCTCGCACAAAACACAATGCCTTGGTTTTTACAGTGTAAGGTCTAAGTCTCTGGATTTGGGTGACACAAAGGTGAGATGGCAGGTCTGAAAGATCCAAGTTATCTAGAGGTTTTCAGGACATGGACTCTGCCACCTCTAATTGATTCCCCATTCCAAAAGAGAGAGACGGCTCCTGGACAACATCAAGAAGACATTTGTCAAATGTCTCCATGAACAATAAATAAATCCAGGCTACTTAGTATGCCGGTCAGCACACCTTCTGAAAGGAAGGGGCCAAGGACCAAGTTGCCATTTAAACACTTCTTTCTCATTCACCAAGTTGGTGATCCATGCAAATCATCTGTACAGAAGTCTCTTTGTTGCTACAGTAGACATCCTTTAAAAAATGACATCCATTTATATTCACAAGTAGACCAAACTAATGATCCAATTTGTTGAGACGTCAATGGTGACATGGTCTCTGAAAAACCATAGAATAACCATCCCTTCCCTTCCTATGAGGAACTATGAAACGTAATGCTGCTACCAATGTCTGTCAATAGCAAGTTTTCCATCCAATTGGCGACAGATTTTCATGTGAATATTCAAAAATCAACAATGTGCGTTGTCTCATCAGAGATGTGTATAAAAAGCTGTGCGTGATGATGTAGTGCACACAAAAATACCTTTTGCGGTTAAATTCCCATGTACCCTATAATGAATACAAGTTAACATTAATTACATTTTACCAGCACAAAGAGATCCCACCTTCAAATCAAATCAAATCAAATGTGTTTATAAAGCCCTTTTTACATCAGCTGATATCTCAAAGTGCTGTACAGAAACCCAGCCTAAAACCCCAAACAGCAAGCAATGCAGGTGTAGAAGCACGGTGGCTAGGAAAAACTTCATAGAAAGGCCGGAACCTAGGAAGAAACCTAGAGAGGAACCAGGCTATGAGGGGTGGTCATTCCTCTTCTGGCTGTGCCGGGTGAAGATTATAACAGAACATCTAGTGCGTGTCATGACATTTTTTTTTTATCCCAAAGGCACTTTACTCACATAAAAAGGTTGAATGGAAACTTGGTTAGTGAACCATTTTCAAACCTTTTCATGGTATCCTCCAGTATTATTCCTCTAAAACAAACAAATTCAAGTATTACGAGGGGGGGGGGGTGGTTAATGATGCACATTTTACTTGCCTTGGAGTCAGACTTGACAGTGCATAACCTGATAGTATTTACATCAAATGTGAAAAAGTGATTGAGGAAAAAGAAAATTAATTTGCTTATAGACTCTGACAAGGGTATGGTAATAACATGACATTACAGAAAAACTGTAAACTCAAACATCTTTGTCAAGGATGAGGATTTAGTTTCAATACAGCCCCAAAGAGACAACAGATGCCCTCGCTTTCTATTATCAAAGGCTGAAAATATGTGTGCTAATCTATGACTCAAATGCAATGGATTTCAATTTCATTCTTTTGAAATGTTTCAGATCTTTTTGTGAATTTCTTGGCTGCGCCAACAGGCGCTGATGTTGCAACATGAACCATATGACAGATCCAATTAGTTCTCATTTGCACACCCTTTGTGCTGCAATGAGTCAGGGATTACGGTGAAGTAAGTGCAAAATTGCTTCAGAATCTGACGTATTCATCTGCCATATCATACTTACACAACAATATATTCTACATTTTGTCGCTCGCTGTTTTTCCCTGAGTTGGATCATCTGGAAAGAAGACTGGCTGACCAAGGGCGAACAAAGAGGAAACTCGTACTAAACTGGACTGTCATGTCGTGAATCCAGCAGAAACCCCAACATATGACTTAGGTGACCTTCACTGGAGTGATTTACGTTCTTCTCTAGAATGGTTCTACACCATGTTGTCGTCCCAGTACATGTACAGCATACTATATGATAGCAGCTTTTTCTCTCTGGAACAGGTTTCAATTTGGGGTTAAATCACCTCAGCAAATTGAAGCTGGGTAGCTCATGCCAATGTATGCTACATCACGTCAATCCAATATTTTATGAAAAACAAAATGAATTGTAATCTAAAATTCAATAAGGGCCATGAATGCTTATCTGGATAAAAAATAACAATAATAATAATAATAATAATAATTGAATAGAAAATGAAGAAGGGTTGGAATAATTATGGTGAAATATAGAGATGTAACTATTAGTTGGTTCCTTTTGCATTCCAACAGAAATGTCACTGCAAAAACCTTTGACCTAGTTTTTGAAGTCAGCAACGTGAGGTATAGTCATGGAACACTGACGTCTGTTTTAACATTATAGAATTGGAGGTAACATTCCCATCTGAAACCAGATATACAGGAACCATATTGTTTACCACGGACCACAAGACGCCTAATCAAAAGAGTTTGCCATGTTGGTTATCCCTTTCAAGAATGCCTGTACAACTACATTTTGCACTAGGACGAGACATAAAAACCAAGGAAAACATCTGTTGCCTGCATGGCTGTGTGTCTACTTCAGGCATTGTGGAATTTGACTAGCTGTTCTCTGCTGTACTCAAGCATCAGTTAATCCTACAGTACTTACCTCTTACATGACAAAATAGTTCAAACAATGTCCATTTAAATGTCTTTATGCTTCATTGAACCTCAAGCTTTAGAGTCCGTCTGTCAACTCTCTCTGTCTGCTTTGCGTGGAACAAGAGTGTAACATACGTGATTATGGTCTGTACTGGACCTCACTGCACCTTCGTAGGGACCATGTAGCTTAGATGGAGATTGGTTGAGGATCAACCAGAGGACAATCGGACCACGGGAACACATAGAACAGCAGACCACATTGGTTCACTGGGGTAATGCGACCACAGTTCCAGTTTAGGAACCAGGGGAGGCAGCCACGGGTAGTTATTAACCTCAGCCAAACAAGGATTCCTCTGATGTTCATTTTGATGTTCTTACAAATGACTAGAGTGATTCGTCTCAATCACGAGACACTACATATCACGCACTGTAACGCGGAGGGAAAAAGATTCACTATGCAAAGTTGCCAGCAAGATGTAAAAAAATAAGTCAGGGATGTGAGAAGAAGGATAACATACCATGAATATTTGAATGTTTTCTGTAATTTATTTAACAGGGTACAGAGGGCCGGCCACTACATTGCGGATCGCTACGCAACAGACGGACTTTCCATTAACATCAAAACAGACAGTTGTGAGGGGGAGGGCTGTGCGGCTGTTGCGACCTACTCAGGGATGTCAGTGGATGTGGCCAATGTGTGTGTTGAACTGAGCTCATGTAATTTATCACCCTTATGGCCCCAGGGAGAGGGCACTCCGAAAACAGCTCAACTGTTGGGGGCTAGGGAAGGGAGGTTGAAGTCATATCTACAACTATCTCTTCGAGGGCCCATAGAACAAAGGGGGGGAAGCAAAGAAACCTTTGTTATGAAACCCGGGGATGAAAAGGAGCAATATGCTGCGAAGAGAAAAAGTAGGCTTGCAAACTATGAGAATATGATGGAAATCATTGTTTCTTTGGCTGCTTGGGTATTTGTTAGACCTATAGAGGCAAACAACAAATACAATGTATCAGTTCTTTACAGTTATTGGTTGCTCTCTGTACATTTTGACAAATTCAAAGAGAAGGACAGACATATTCAAATAGAGAAGAGCCGAGCGGTAAGTCCTGTCGCATCTGCTGCCCCTGATTTGTGGCAGAGTTCTAGGGGGAAAGAGCCAGATTCTACGGAATCAGACAGCCTTGTTCTGAGAAGTGGAAAACAAAGGGCATCTAAGCGGACCCTTGTGACTCTGCCTCCAAAGATAATTGGGTCACTGCAACTCTCCCAACCTCACTAGCTGACATTGGAGGAGACGCAGAATAAAGGAGGCATTTATCTAATATAGTAGAGTCCTCATAGAGGACGACTGTCCTTCTGGTTGGATGTCCTCATCAGGCTAGTCAAAATGAAAAGTAGATCAACTGTATTTTTCTGTGTGTTATGTCCTGTTTTTGTCCTACACAGGGGATCACATTGGAAATAAGTGGTTTTATGCGTTCATGTGTCATCCACTGGATTTCTTGTAAAAAACTGTTTTTAAACTGTACAAATTGTTTTACCCAAATTGTTTTACCCATCAATAAAAATCAATCAACTCTGACATAGGAGGTATGCCGAGGTACTGACTTAGACATTCCCTGGAACTTAGACATTACCTGGAACAAAATATGCCGGCCAAATGAGTATGGACCACAACCAGAAAGACAATCAAGGGTAGCGAGGGTAGCTTGCTCAGGCAAGCCCAAAGATTGGCCTAGTTTTTAAACAAACACACACTGAATGCATTACTGTTGCACCCTTTAACTTGGCGAAGATGGCCATGGGCAGAGGCAACCTGACAAAGTAGTCCTTTCTAACAGATCAATGATATGTTATGTGTTTCACAGGGGCAGGCAGCTACACCATCTGTTAGCAACTGCACAATTAAATAGTGAGAACATTGAGTGGCTAATGTTTTGGAGTCTGTGGGAGTGTGTTGGTTGCAGTGTATCTACAGCCTAGTCTAAGAACCCAGATCAAGGAAAATGCGCATGTTTAAACGAATAATCCATTTTCACGAAAAGATCACTGCATCCATCTGAGTTATGTCTGTATTATTTTGATTAAGGCCTATGTACGGCAACCTGCTAGAAAAACTGAAAACACTCAAGATGATAAAGTTAAAGGGTTGCACAACTCCTGTCTAAAATCACCTGATTTAAGTAACACAATGCCAACTGGCATTACAGCAACAAGTCTATGAGATTGTAAAGTCGTCCAATAACTACTGTAGGGGAGAGTGGGGTATGTTGAGCCATTCTTTACATTCAGCATCGCTCCTTCAAAACATGCAGAATATTTCAGGATGTGGTGAATCTCTGGAAATATTCCGAATTCATGTTAACATTACAGTTTTGATAACATAGCTTGGTCCAAAAAAATGCTCTTGGCACATCGTATGGGGCAAAGTAAGTTGCTCTTTTGTTATTTCATTTTCACTACATATTCAAATAAATTCTAGAAACATGTTTTCACTTTGTCGTTTTGGGGTGTTGTTGCAGATGGGTGAGAAGGGGAATCAGTTAAGCAGCCTGTACTGAATTACATTTTACCACTACCTTTTTAAAACCACGTCTAATTTTATTTTCCAAACACAATTCAACAAAATCACACTAGATTTGTTGTCTTTTAATAGTTTTAAACATATTTGAACCCATGCTTAATATCTTACAAATACTTTGCTTTCTTTTTTTTTTAAACACTTTTAACATAGGCCAGGCCCTGTTGTTACCTGCCTTGCATTACGCCTGGGGAAAAAACACTTCAATTTGCTTAACTTTCCATTGGGTCAACCATTTGCTCAAATTACCCGATGACCATTGGCTCAACTTACACCAAGGCAAACATTGGGACTATAGTAGCCCACACAGCTACAAGAATGCACTTTCATGCAAAGTTTAAGACCTCATATTGAAGCTTATAAAGTCCCCGACTGATGTATAGAATAATCTTACAAATGCATAGTTTGGTTTAGATTAAAGCAATATGAAGCCTCTAACACAATAAATTCAGAATGATTTGGTGAAAATACGTTTTTTGGACGTAACTTTCTTACCACTTTCCCCATGAGGTTTCTTCCTTCACTGACTACATGAAATGATGACCTCTTCCTAAATATTTGGCCAAATTATTAATTTAGTGTATGGTTTCCTAGAAACAAGGGTGGCTCAATTTACCCCTTTTGCTCAACTTACCCCAATCTCCCTTAAAGGTAAATCATTTGTAATCTAACCAGCATTTTATTGAATTCTAACCTGGCGATCCACACAGTAACAGACCTGGGGTCTGTCATTTATCATCTGAGACGTGACAGACCCCAGACTTACAGGCGGAGCATCTTTCCTACACAGTTCCTCATAATCAGAACTAATCAATCACTTCCTTTGTCCAGAGATAAGAGGTTCCACGTGCCACATGCTGTCTCACACATTAGTCATCATGGCCCAACTCAATTCTTAATTTGTGCGGGAATATGTTAATTATTTATTTGGCTTTTCTTATTTCGGCAATGTTTTTCCTTTCTGCAAAGAGTGAAGAGAAGCGTTAGGCATTATAATATTCTAACTGGATTAAAAAAAAATTCTAACTGGACATAAATTTAGCCATTTCAGAGGGCAAAACGTATTTTTGGTCCACAAGTCTATACTGCCATCTAGTGGTTGATTCCATACTGCTAATTATGTTGTATATTTTTTGTCAGTCAGCTTTGCCATTCATTGTAATGATGCTGAACCTCTGTTGTGACTCATGAACAAATATATGTGATGTACAGAAGAGAGTTTGAAAACATATGTCTGTTTAAGGACAAGGGATTAATATTCAAGTATCAAATATATTGAATTACACCCAAACCCAT
Source organism: Oncorhynchus gorbuscha (assembly GCF_021184085.1). NCBI lineage: Eukaryota > Metazoa > Chordata > Actinopteri > Salmoniformes > Salmonidae > Oncorhynchus > Oncorhynchus gorbuscha. Next base: position 82,130,562 of record NC_060173.1, read on the forward strand.
TACTTTAACCTTGTTTTTCATCTTTTCCTACAACAGCAAAATACAGACGTGGTATTGATGATTGATGACAAATACACATTTGTGCTAATAAGTGATAATAATACAGGACAATGGGGACATTACTATAGTACATTTGTATACCTTTTTAAATAATAAAAACATCTCAATAATGTGTACATGTCAGAATTAGATCACCTAATCTGAAACGTTCTAAACGAATAAAGGAAATAGTTGCCGGGGTTGTATCTGATTGGTCCTCAATAGTAATTCAAGTCCTGATTGGTCCTCAATAGTAATTCAAGTCCTGATTGGTCTTGTTCACCATAATTGTGAACAAGACCGTAAGACTGGAGCTCAGATTCTTTCAGAGAAAATAACATTTATGGAAGCATTTGGGGGGGGGGGCAAAACCATATAGAGTGCATCCATTAATGTAATGACAGCAGTCTTTCCACTAGATGGCTATTACACCAAGTTATAACATTGCTTGTGAAATTGTAAACCCTGACACTTGAAATGCATTCACATCAATTTCAACAACCATAATGAAAGAGCTTTTGAATGTGCACAGACAAGCTTCATTCTGACTCCATTCTCGCTACCACACCCCTACAGAAAATAAAAACACAGGAGCCAACATAGCCTATCGTGAGAAAAGAGAGGGAGAATTATGCACTAAAATAATCCAAAAATAGACCAAAAATAAAATCTTGTGGAAAATAACACGTGTCAAACACAATGGCTGTGTTTCGGGCTGACTACATTGCAGATGCCTGCCTGCACGTGTCTAATATTAAAAGGTCGTGGAGGTTTCTAATGAGCAATCATCAACTGCACTGCTCAGGTTCATCTGTAACAGATGAGTTTAAAAAAAAGTCCTCTTAAAGAGGACAGGATAATATACCACCGCCCATACTTTCTCGAATGTCAGTTTAACGCCTTCTAAATGAGCATGACGACGTGCCCGCTTTTTTCAGTTCTGCTAGGCTCGACGGTGTGTCCCCGAGTCACGCCATGGTGGCTTGTGTGGCTTGTGTGTGTGTGTGTATGTAGACACAGGGCTGTGGGTTGCAGTGGGCGGAGGGGACTATTCTATTATCAGTCCAAGCGCATGTGAAGCGTAGGGAGACAGTCAGTGCGTCAGAGATGAGTCATTTTGAAGTTTCATAATGTGATGATATGATGTGACATGTCAAAGGACCACAAAGACTCAAGCTTTTGCCCAGTGACCCCTTTATGTGAATTCCATATAGCCTTATCAATAACAGAGGCTGTTGTACATTAAGAAGCATTAAGAAGACTTGGTAAAAATGTACAGTGCCTTGCAAAAGTATTCACCCCCTTAGTGTTTTTCCTATTTTGTTGCATTACAACCTGTAATTTAAATGGATTTTTATTGAGATTTAATGTAATGGACATACACAAAATAGTCCATATTGGTGATGGGAAAATGTTTTTTTTTTAAGTGGTGCATTACTGTATGTATTCACCCCTTTGCTATGAAGCCCCTAAATAAGATCTGGAACCACCAAGCAAGCAGCACTATGAAGGGCAAGTAGCTCTACAAACTGGTCAGGGACAAAGTTGTGGAGAAGTACAGATCTGGGATGGTTGTTAAAAAAATATCAGAAACTTTCAACATCCCACAGAGCACCATTAAATCCGTTATTAAAAAATGGAACTAATATGGCACCACAACAAACCTGCCAAGAGAGGGCCGCCCACCAAAACCCCCAGACCAGGCAAGGAGGGCATTAATTAGAGAGGCAACAAAGAGACCAAAGAAAACCCTGAAGGAGCTGCAAAGCTCCACAGCGGAGATTGGAGTGTCTGTCCATAAGACCATTTTAAGCTGTACACTCCACAGAGCTGGGCTTTACGGAAGAGTGGCCAGAAAAAAATAAGCAAACACGTTTGTTGTTTGCCAAAAGGCATGTGGGAGACTCCCCAAACATATTGAAGAAGGAACTCTGGTCAGATGAGACTATAACTGAGCTTTTTGGCCATCAAGGAAAACGCTATGTCTGGCGCAAACCCAGCACCTCACATCACCCCGAGAATACCATCCCCACAGTGAAGTATGGTGGTGGCAGCATCATGCTATGTTTTTCCATTGGCAGGGACTGGGAAACTGGTCAGAATTGAAGGAATGATGGATGGTGCTAAATATAGGGAACTTCTTGAGGGAAACCTGTTTCAGTCTTCCAGAGATTTGAGACTGGGACGGAGGTTCACCTTCCAGCAGGACAATGACAATAGGCATACTGCTAAAGCAACACTCAGGTGGTTTAAGGGGAAACATTTAAATGTCTTGGAATGGCCTAGTCAAAGCCCAGACCTCAATCCAATTGAGAATCTGTGGTATGACTTAAAGATTGCTGGACATCAGCAGAACCCATCCAACTTGAAGGAGCTGGAGCAGTTTTTAGAGACATACCCCAAGTATTGACTTTGGGGGGTGAATCGTTGTGCACGCTCAAGTTTTCAGTTTTTTTGGTCTTATTTCTTGTTTGTTTCACAATAAAACATATTTTGCATATCCAAAGTGGTAGACATGTTGTGTAAATCAAATGATACAACCCCCCCCCCAAAAAAATCCATTTTAATTATTCTGGTCCTTCTGTAGCTCAGTTTGTAGAGCATGGCGCTTGTAACGCCAGGGTAGTGGGTTCAATCCCCAGGACCACCCATACGTAGAATGTATGCACACATGACTGTAAGTTGCTTTGGATAAAAGCGTCTGCTAAATGGCATATATTATATTATTATTATTATTATTAATTCCAGGCAACAAAATAGGAAAAATGCCAAGGGGGGTGAATGCTTTCGCAAGCCACTGTATGTGTCAGAGGATAGAAGGTTCATGCAATTTGGACATATAGAGTCCACCATTACACCAAAGTGAGAGACTGATAAGACTTTAGGAAGACAAACAGACAGGAGTGTCTTTACTAGATATCTGTGTAACACTACAGTGCCTTGCAATCCTATTCCTGGGATTTCTCTGGGATTTCTACACATTTTATTGTAGTGGGATTCAATTGTTGGTAATGATATTTTTCTGTAAAAAATCGACACAAAATACTCTGTAATGTCAAAGTGGAAGAATAATTCATAAAAATAAAACAAATATTAATCCATATGTAATAACTAAAATATTGTTTGTTGCATAAATATTCAGCTCTCTGAGTCAATACATGTTAGAAACACCTTTGGTATTGATTACAGCTGTGAGTCTTCTTAAATAAGTCTATGAGAGCTTTGCACACCTGGATTGTGCAATATTTGCCCATTATTCCTTTCAAAATTCAAGCTGTGTCAATACAGTGCCACTGACACGGCCTGCAACGGAAACATGCGGTCTCTCCTTCACTGCAGCCGAGGTGAGTAAGACATTTAAACGTGTTAACCCTCGCAAGGCTGCAGGCCCAGACGGCATCCCCAGCCGCGCCCTCAGAGCATGCGCAGACCAGCTGGCCGGTGTGTTTACGGACATATTCAATCAATCCCTATACCAGTCTGCTGTTCCCACATGCTTCAAGAGGGCCACCATTGTTCCTGTTCCCAAGAAAGCTAAGGTAACTGAGCTAAACGACTACCGCCCCGTAGCACTCACTTCCGTCATCATGAAGTGCTTTGAGAGACTAGTCAAGGACCATATCACCTCCACCCTACCTGACACCCTAGACCCACTCCAATTTGCTTACCGCCCAAATAGGTCCACAGACGATGCAATCTCAACCACACTGCACACTGCCCTAACCCACCTGGACAAGAGGAATACCTATGTGAGAATGCTGTTCATCGACTACAGCTCGGCATTCAACACCATAGTACCCTCCAAGCTCGTCATCAAGCTCGAGACCCTGGGTCTCGACCCCGCCCTGTGCAATTGGGTACTGGACTTCCTGACGGGCCGCCCCCAGGTGGTGAGGGTAGGCAACAACATCTCCTCCCCGCTGATCCTCAACACGGGGGCCCCACAAAGGGTGCGTTCTGAGCCCTCTCCTGTACTCCCTGTTCACCCACGACTGCGTGGCCACGCACGCCTCCAACTCAATCATCAAGTTTGCGGACGACACAACAGTGGTAGGCTTGATTACCAACAACGACGAGACGGCCTACAGGGAGGAGGTGAGGGCCCTCGGAGTGTGGTGTCAGGAAAATAACTTCACACTCAACGTCAACAAAACTAAGGAGATGATTGTGGACTTCAGGAAACAGCAGAGGGAACACCCCCCTATCCACATCGATGGAACAGTAGTGGAGAGGGTAGCTAGTTTTAAGTTCCTCGGCATACACATCACAGACAAACTGAATTGGTCCACTCACACTGACAGCGTCGTGAAGAAGGCGCAGCAGCGCCTATTCAACCTCAGGAGGCTGAAGAAATTCGGCTTGTCACCAAAAGCACTGACAAACTTCTACAGATGCACAATCTAGAACATCCTGGCGGGCTGTATCACCGCCTGGTACGGCAACTGCTCCGCCCTCAACCGTAAGGCTCTCCAGAGGGTAGTGAGGACTGCACAACGCATCACCGGGGGCAAACTACCTGCCCTCCAGGACACCTACACCACCCGTTGTTACAGGAAGGCCATAAAGATCATCAAGGACATCAACCACCCGAACCACTGCCTGTTCACCCCACTATCATCCAGAAGGCGAGGTCAGTACAGGTGCATCAAAGCTGGGACCGAGAGACTGAAAAACAGCTTCTATCTCAAGGCCATCAGACTGTTAAACAGCCACCACTATCATTGAGTGGCTGCTGCCAACACACTGTCATTGACACTGACCCAACTCCAGCCATTTTAATAATGGAAATTGATGGGAAATGATGTAAATATATCACTAGCCACTTTAAACAATGCTACCTTATATAATGTTACTTACCCTACATTATTCATCTCATATGCATATGTATATACTGTACTCTACATCATCGACTGCATCCTTATGTAACACATGTATCACTAGCCACTTTAACTATGCCACTTTGTTTACTTTGTCTACACACTCATCTCATATGTATATACTGTACTCGATACCATCTACTGTATGCTGCTCTGTACCATCACTCATTCATATATCCTTATGTACATGTTCCTTATCCCCTTACACTGTGTATAAGACAGTAGTTTTGGAATTGTTAGTTAGATTACTTGTTGGTTATCACTGCATTGTCGGAACTAGAAGCACAAGCATTTCGCTACACTCGCATTTAACATCTGCTAACCATGTGTATGTGACAAATAAAATTTGATTTGATTTGATTTGATGTTGGGATTCATGCTTAGACAACAATTTACCAGTCTTGTCAAAGATTTTAAAGCAGATTTAAGTCAAAACTGTAACTTGGCCACTCAGAAACATTCACTGTCTTCTTGGTAAGCAACTCCAGTGTAGATTTGGATTGTCTTGTAGGTTAATGTCCTGCTTAAAGGTGAATTTCTCTCCCAGTCTCTGGTGTAAAAGCAGACTGAAACAGGTTTTCCTCTAGAATTTTGCCTGTGCTTAGCTCAACTCCCCAGTATTTGCCGATACCCATACTATGATGCAGCCACCACTATGCTTGGAAATAAGGAGACAGTTACTCAGTGATGTGTTGGAATTGCCCCAAACATTTATGCCAGACAGTGTATTCCTTTGCTGTGTCGTCACCCCCCCCCCCCCCCCAGTATTACTTTAGTACCTTGTTGCATGCAAGATGCATGTTTTGGAATATTTGTATTCTGTATATTTGTATTCTTCGTTTCACTCTGTCATTTAGGTCAGTATTGTGGAGTCACTATAATGTTGTTGATCCAATCTCAGTTCTCTCCCATCACAGCCATTGAACTCTGTAGCTGTTTTAAAACCACCAATGGCCTCATGGGAACATCCATGAACAGTTCCATTCCTGTCCTGCAGCTTAGTTCAAAAGGGCAACTTTATCTCTGATGTGTTTGGGCAGGTTTAATACATAATCCACAGCATAATTATTATCTTGACCATGCTTAAAGAGATATTCAATGTCTGATTTGTTATTGTTACCCATCTACCAATCACTGCCCTTCTTTACGAGGCTTTCGAAAAGCTCCCTGGTCTTTGTAGTTGAATCTGTCCTTGAAATGCAATACTTGTCTGAGGGACCTTATAGATGCTGTATGTATGGGGGACAGGGGAGGGGTTAGTCATTCAAAAATCTGGTCAGCCGCTATTATTTCCCACAGAGGGAGTCCATATAACTTATTCTGTGATTTGTTAAGGAAAATTACTCCTGAATTCATTTAAGCTTGCCTAAAACTTATACGACAACTATAGTTTAGTTATACCATTTTTATTTATCTTAAAATAACATTTAATGTTTCTTCCACTTTCACATTACATAGTATTTTGTGTAGATGTGGACCAACCAAATGACAATTAAATCAATTTTAATCCCACTTCGTAACACAACAAATTTGACGAAATCCAAGGGGTTTGCAAGGCACTGTATATACAATATATCAGGGTCCTATATCTATGTGTAACACAGCCACACCCAGGCATCTGATAGGCCCTATCAGACCTATATACATGCTGTGTATAACTGCTGGTTTCTTAGAACATAGCACATAGCAGTGACTTGAAACTTTCCTCTCTGAAGTATTTAAAAAATATCCAAATGCTAACTGAGTTTAAATGGCTACGCATGAATAAGGACATTAAGATGGTGTTGAGAGTCAGAGGTTTGTGAGGTTGAGCTGGAATACGCTGGATGCTGAAGAATCCGAATCACTCTGTTCAGAAGCCCTGTAAGCGGCAGAATTTCCAAACCTTGTATGCAAATGTAGTTTTTGTAGGTTGTTTTTTGGACTTGAAAGAGATGGAGAATTGTGCAGGCTGAATTGCCTTTTCACTATGTACACCCTCGTAGACGCTTTTACATCCACCTCTTTGGGGTTTTCTGAAGGAAAAAACTAGCACAGTATTTGCTGAGGACAACAAAAGGTCGCCCAAAACCTCATCTACTCAGGTTGTTATCTCGATTCAGAGAGAGGCTCCGCAACCCTATATCACAGGGGAGAGGACATTTACCTCCCATTTTACCTCAAATGAGTTCTCAGAATTTGTTTTGGCTTGTCAAGCTAAGAACTTCTCAGAACTCTGGGCTCTCCACAAAGAACTAGTTTTGTTTGTTCCAACTTAGTTCAGTATAAAGCACATCAATTATTATTTTTTTGGAAAAAGGACACCCGCGTGAAAAGTAATCCACCATCAGATCTAAAAAAAATAAAGTTTAATGTTCGTGTATCACAAAGTAAATATATTAGTGTTTACAAAACAATTGGGTGCATGACAATAATGCATAACCTAATTACGTCTTCTTCTTTTTTTTTACCAACAACAACAGTGATAAGAACGCCTTCTATCGACAACAAACACGGTTTCATCCCACAGTTATAAATGTATAATTCTACTGTGTAAATGCAAAAGTCTTTACAAGTTCAACAGAGTGTGAGAGCAAAGGTAGGTGTTGCAGAGGAACAGGAACTCACAGGGAGCTACGGTGGTTCAGGTCACCTGATCTGTTTCTTTTGGAGCAGACTTGCCTTACCTTATTTAGAGATCGCTCTTTTGAATACAGATACAGTCAGGTGCAGAATTAGGTAAACATTTCGTAATAAATCATACTGCCAAAATATTTCCATGACGTAGGGGGAATCTATTGAGACATTCGAATTACTTAACAATACGGTTTTCAAAATGAGGGTGAATGTAGACATCCCATAGGCCATTAAATAGCATTCCCCACTCAGGTAAATGAACAAAGATTTGCATGCTAAAAATGATTGGTGTTCTGAACAAAAATGCATCCATCTAATAGATTGTAAAAATGTATATTTTATCCTCACATTTTGGTTGTTCACTAAATATAAAAATTCACATGTTTTTTTTACTCCATGGTGTTGCAATGATCAACCCGACAGTTGTTCGGGGCTTATCCTAGTTATTGTGTAAGTGTCAGCATGCTTTGGATAGCCTCCCCTGACCAAAAGCTAACCACACCTTTGTAGGCATTGTCGTCGAATGCTGTGCTCTAAAGACATTAAACACATTTAGTGGTAAATCATACAATTTCAATTTTTAGTGAATTGTCCCTTGAAATATTGCATGAGAATAGAGAACACAATCGATCAGTGTAATTGAAAGAAGAGGTAATCATTTTAAACATCAATACAATTAGTGAGACAGCTGAACTGGTACGTGACTAAAATATACATTTGAGAGGGAAACCTGACAAATGACATCATATGATGGTGGCTCTAAAATTGCCTGATCTAAAGTCACATTAATAGAGGGACCCCAGTACCCCAGAAATGCATGTCATTGACTACATTACTCAAACGTTGCTATACATAACATGTACAGCACATCATTCACGGGAGACAATCAGAAATGTGAAAAATACTTTGATGGAAAATCTGAAAACATGATGATGCATTTTAGAATCAAACAATAGTGCATATCTGTTTCAGGTCATCTTGAGGATGGGTGTTACCTAGGACTATAGCTAACGCTAGTCAACAAGAAATTAAACAACTGTACAGTGAACAAGATCCCCAAAACTGGGACAACTAGACATTTGCACTGGGTTCCTCAACAACAGCCTGTTGGTATTGCTCCACTAAACACACAATTGGTACTGTACGAATCAAAGTGAGATGGTGTGATGGTAAACCCTGCTTTCAAATTCAGTTATTACTGGTTTACGGTTCACACCATTTTAAATTCCCTCCATTTGGTCAAATCGAGAAGGTCAACGTCTACATTTGAAAATACTTGTGCTTATTATTGATGGCTATAATACCCACCCAACGGTATCACATGAAGTTGTCGTCCCATATACAGTGCATTTGGAAAGTATTCAGGCCTTTTGACTTTTTCCACATTTTGTTACATTACAGCCGTATTCTAAAATGTATGAAATTGTTTTTTTTTCTGATCAATCTACACACAATACCCCATAATGACAAAGCAAAAACAGGTTTTTCAAAATCTTTGAAAATATCAAAAAATAAAATAACTCAAATGTCACATTTACATAAGTATTCAGACCCTTTACTCAGTACTTTGTTGAAGCAGATTTACCAGTGATTACAGCCTTGAGTCTTCTTTGGTATGACGCTACAAGCTCGGCATACCTGTATTTGTGGAGTTTCTCCTATTCTTCTCTGTCAGGTTGGATGGGTAGCGTTGCTGCAGAGCTTTTTTTCAGGTCTCTCCAGAGATGTTTGATCGGGTTCAAGTCCGGACTCTGGCTGGGCCCCTCAAGGACATTCAGAGACTTGTCCCAAAGCCACTCCTGCGTTGTCTTGCCTGTATGCATAGGGTCGTTGTCCTGTTGGAAGGTGAACCTTCGCCCCAGTCTGAGGTCCTCTGCGCTCTTGAGCAGGTTCCTTCGACCTCATGGCTCTGACATGCACTGTCAACTGTGGGACCTTATATAGACATGTGTGTGCCTTTCCAAATCATGTCCAATCAATTGAATTTACCACAGATGGACTCCAATCAAGTTGTAGAAACATCTCAAGGAGGATCGATGGGGAAAAGGATGCATCTGAGCTCAATTTTGAGTCTCATGGCAAAGGGTCTGAATACGTATGTAAATACGGTTTTTCTGTCTTTTTTTTAATATACATTGGCAAACATTTCTAAAAACCTGTTTCCGCTTTGTCATTATGGGGTACTGTATGTAGATTAATGAGGGACATTCTTTTTAAAAATGTAATCCATTTTCGAATAAGGCTGCAATGTAACAAAATGTGGAAAAAGTCAAGGGGTCTGAATACTTTCCAAATGACCTGCACACCCTACTGTTAGTGCTTTGATCAAATCGGACCACATTGTCAAATTAAATAAGACTTTTCTGAGCCAAATCCTGGTTGACTTGAAGTGAAAGGGAATACTACCAGGATATTCTGGTGTTGTCCTCGTACACTCTTAACAAACCCGAGCCAAACCTGTCCCCGTAACAACTGGGACATCCATCTTCCCAATCTGGACATAACTGACATCCTATAGTCCACCAGAAATATGTTTCCTTATTATACACAGCACATATTTAAATAACATTAACGACAAACACTTTTCAGAGTCAGAATTATGTATGTACAAAAACGACATCTACAGACCACTCGCCATCAGTCTTGATAGTAAGAAAGGAGAGAGGGGTGGGGAAATCAGCACAGCCAGTGAAAACACAAAAAACTGGGCTTCTACAAGGAAAGAAATAAAGGCTCTCTAGGTGCTTTGGCAAAAAATAAACAAAAAGTAAAATCCCTTTACTTGAGGCAACATTGGTTGTTAAGGCTCTACTGCAGCTGTGCTTTTTTAGTATTGACCGATGACGACTATGTTATGAGAGAGGGATGAGGAAGGAGGAGGAGTTGGAGGAGAAGAGGTGCTATCTGGAATCCTCTGGCTCTGATTTGATGGTCTTCTTGTCGGAAAGGTTGAGAGCCCCTTGGGAGAAGTCGGCCCCGTTCCCATTTTCTGGAATGAGAAAGAGAAAACAACAACATAGGAGGAGTTGGATTATTATCAGATGATTCAGCATGAGTGAACTATGACAGAGAATTAACCAGCTGATTCCATATCAAATGATTCATTGTGAATTAACTACAATAGAGAAGCTCTAGGTGCAGACCTGTGGCCAAAGTTTTGCCCTCGACATTGCCATGGTGACTCGTCGCCGGCGTCTTTCCCTCCCCGTTGCTGTGATGCCTCTTTAGCTCATTGGCTAGCTGTTTCCCCAGAGGTATGTCTCCATCTGACCTTTGACCCGCCACACGCAGGTTCAGTGGCCTCTCCCCTATAGGAACACACAGCTAGGTAAGGCCAAACATTTTATAAAAACAGAATGACAATACGGTACTTATCTATTTCATTCTATTCTAGCATTCAATTCAACTCATAAAAAGCCATTAAAACACTGTTATTCAAAATAATGATTTGTGTCTGTTCTGTAAAAAAAAAATGCCATTAACTATGTCTCGCTCTGTAATGAATAGAGGCTGTTAAATGAAAGAGCGGTGTGTGTACTGTGTATAAAATAAAAAGGTGTTAGTCACGCCACATTGCTGTCAATGCTGTCAATGAAGACCCATTAGATCAGCCAGAGGTAGAGCACAAAGGAAGATAACTCATGCTGTGTACATGTGTGTGTGTGTGTGCGTGTGTATGAGCCATCCTCGCTTCATCAGCCTCCACTGGTGTGTGTGTGCCCGTGTGTGCCTATGTGTGTGTTTCAGTGTGTATGTGTGTGTGTGTGTGTTTCAGTGTGTATGTCTGTGTGTGTGTGTGTGCTTCAGTGTGTGTGTGTGTGTGTGTGTGTGTGTGTGTGTGTGTGTGTGTGTGTGTGTGTGTGTGTGTGTGTGTGTGTGTGTGTGTGTGTGTCTGTGTGTCAGTGTGTGTGTGTGTGTGTGTGTGTGTGTGTGTGTGTGTGTGTGTGTGTGTGTGTGTGTGTGTGTGTGTGTGTGTGTGTGTGTGTGTGTGTGTGTGTGTGTGTGTGTGTGTGTGTGTGTCAGTGTGTATGTCTGTGTGTGTCAGTGTGTGTGTGTGCTTGAAGGGAAAGAGAATAAGCAGTATTAACACAGCAGTGTCATGCTGTTGACTGCGTGAGGTTGTGGGTGTGAAAGGTGTCACCCTCTATCCTCTGTGTTCACCACGCACTCTTGAGAGGGCTTCAGATCAATACAATAGCAGCCTATGCTACTCAAAGCAAGCTTAAAGCAACTCATAGCATTTTTGGTTATATAAGTTTGTTTTCCCCTATCTGAGGACCATACACACAAGTGGATCCTTCCTGAAACTCCCCAAAATCTCCACAAACAGCTGACAAATGAATGTAAGAAATACAAATTTGACTGAGAAACTAAACATAAAGGCAAAATATTTAACCAGTGCAAAAATAATTGCGTCGAATGGTGGTACGCTTAACCAATATGAACTTTTATGCATTTTCCTTTCCTAAACGTCACTGAAACTACACCTAACCTGAACCTTAACCTAACCCTCGTTCCTAAACCTAACTTCAACACTTGATTACACTGAACAAAAATATAAACGCAACATGCAACAATTTCAAAGACTTTACTGAGTTACAGTTCATATTTGGTATTGGTATTGTGGCAGCCAGCAGGGAGAGGTGAGGGGAGTGGTAATTGAGGAGAGAGATCTTGCAGGTAGCTGGATCCACCCACCAAGCCTAATAGGGACTTCCTGCCCCAACGAGGAAAGGCTGTGGGTCATTAAGCCAGGGAGTGCTTGGGGGTAAAGGAGGAAGCAGCCTGCACAAAAGGGCAGAGGTGAGAGACAAGAGAAGTATGAAGAGGGAGAGAAATTAGAGCAAAATCTGTGTGATTGCCCGGTGTGACCTGGACTGTTGGACAACCCCAACCCCTCCTGCTGTGCACCGGACCGGATTGGCCGAGGACCCGAGTGTGAGGATTACCCCTGGGAAACGGGATGGACAAAGAGAACGGCTTGTGGACTGTGAGGTGACTGGTGAATTCCCACTTCTTTCCCCGTTGTACCAAAATCCCTAATAAACTTCCGTTTTGCATTCGCTTTGTGCTACTGGTGCATGTTTTGTTGTTGCACTTGGTGACGTGGAAACGCCACGCCCTTGATCTTGCTACAGGATTTGCTGAGAAAGCAGCAGCTACCCTTCCTGGGATCCACACAACATGAAACATGACAATACAGAACATTAGTAGACAGGAACAGCTCAAGGCTAGAAATACAGACATTTAAAAATGGAACACGAAGCCTACATATCAATAGATAAGCCCAAACAATCTAGGTCAAATCTACATGCATGCAGGCCATGAAAGAACAGGGACATTTTCAGCTTCCAGGAATTGTGTACAGATCTGTCCGACATGGGTCCGTGCATTATCATGCTGAGACATGAGGTGATGGCGGTGGATGAATGGCACGACAATAGGCCTCAGGATCTTGTCACGGTACCTCTGCGCATTCAAATTGCCATCAATGAAATACAATTGTGCTCGTTGAATGTAGCTTATGCCTGCCCATACTATAACCCCACCACCACCGTGGGGCACTTTTCACAATGTTGACATCAGCAAACTGCTCTCTCACACAACGCCATACACACCGTCTGCCATCTGTTCAAACTGGGATTCATCCACGAAGAGCACACTTCGCCAGTGGCTATCAAAGGTGAGCATTTGCCCACTGAAGTCTGTTACAATGCCGAGCTGCAGTCCGATCAAGACCCTGGTGAAGATGATTAGCTTCCCTGAGACGGTTTCTGACAGTTTGTGCAGAAATTTGTTGGTTGTGCAAAACCACAGTTTAATCAGCTGTCTGAGTGGCCTTGTCTCAGACGACAACAGCAAAGGTCCTTGTGAAGATGCTGGAGGAAACGGGTACAAAAGTACCTATATCCACAGTAAAACGAGTCCTATATCGACAACCTGAAAGGCCGCTCAGCTAGGAAGAAGCCACTGCTCTAAAACCACCATAAAAAAAGCCAGACTACGGTTTGCAACTGCACATGGGGACAAAGATAGTGGGGTCCCTCCTGCTTTGCTGCAGGAGGGACTGATGCACTTCACAAAAAGATGGCATCATGAGGCGGGACAATTGTGTGGATATATTGAAGCAAATGGGTCTTCCAAATGGACAATGACCCCAAGTATACTTCCAAAGTTGTGGCAAAATGGCTTAAGGACAACAAAAGTCAAGGTACTGGAGTGGCCATCACAAAGCCCTGACCTCAATCCTATAGAAATTTTGTGGGCAGAACTGAAAAAGCATGTGTGAGCAAAGAGAACTACAGACCTGACTCAGTTACACCAGCTCTGTCAAGAGGAATGGGCCAAATTTCACCTAACTTATTGTGGGAAGCTTGTGGAAGGCTACCCGAAACGTTTGACCCAAGTTAAACAATTTAAAGGCAATGCTACCAAATACTACTTGAGTGTTTGTAACCTTCTGACCCACTGGGAATGTGATGAAAGAAATAAAAGCTGAAATAAATCTTTATCTCAACTATTATTCTGATTTTTCACATTCTTAAAATAAAGTGGTGATCCTAACTGAGGTCATTTTTACTAGGTTTAAATGTCAGGAATTGTGAAAAACTGAGTTGAAATATATCTGGCTAAGGTGCGTGTAAACTTCAGACTTCAACTGTAAATGTCTAATGTCTGACCTGGTTGTAGACTGGTGTTATCAGGGGAGCCTCCGTTGGTATGGTGGCGGTGCTCTGGGTCTGTGCTGTGTCTAAATTTGAAGCCCCCCATAGGAACCCTCCACTCCAGGGTCTGAAGTCTGTCCTGGGCCTTGGCCTCGTGGAGGATCTCCATCTGCCTGGCCAGCAGATGCTCCAGCTGCAGCTACAACACACACAGATACATATAATCAGTTGAAGATACATGTTTATTGTTACACACACATTAGATAACACATAACACACAAACAACTGAGCCGGGAGATCTATCAAAGACCATCTAAAGGGACAGCGCAATCTTAAGTTCCTTCTCTAGTCTAGATACTCGTTGTTTTACATGTATCTTTTGGGGTGGTAGGTAGCCTCGTGGTTAGAGCGTTGGGACAGTAACCATAAAGGGTGCTGGATTGAATCCCTGAGCTGATAAGGTACAAATCTGTCGTTCTGCCCCTGAACAAGGCAGTTGATCCACTGTTCCCCGGTAGGCCGTCATTGTAAATAAGAATGTGTTCTTAACTGACTTGCCTAGTTAAATAAAAAATATGTCAGCCATTTCCAGCATCTACACTGTCTTGTCTGTTTCTCCAAAACAACAGAAAATAAGCCTGCAATTTGATGAGGGATAATTGGGTGAGTATTGGTGATGATGTCATAACAGACAAAGAGGGAATGGACGGGCTACTGCTTTACTTATTCTGTTTTTTCCCCTCAATTATAAATGAGAAACGAGGATACAAACTGTATTATCAAACAAAATGGCTTGTCAATAACTCTGCTGGTGATATGCAGTGGTGAATCTTCACTTTCTAATTGGTATGACCCAGCCTATGCACGACCCGCAGATTGGACGTCAACTAGCCAGTCAGTCAGTCAGACAGCAAGCCATACAGTCGGTCAGGCAGCCAAGCAGTTTGCTAGCCAGCCAGTCTTTATGTCTGTTTGTCCGTCAGTCTGTCCAGCCATTCCTCAGAGAGTGGTAGTGTAGTCACCTGGATGTTGCGTCCTGTGGTCTCCTCTCCTTTAGACTTGGCTGTGGCCAGCTGCTCCCTCAGGGTCTCTTGTCTCATGTGGATGGCCTGCAGGGCCTCCTGAAGGTCAAAGAAGCCCTCCTGACACGAGAGAGAGAGAGAAATGCCACTATCAGACCATGGTCCCATTCAGATTTTCTCTCATTTTATGCTCTACTCTACTCATGATGCCGTCTAGCTGAAATAATGTCACCCAGTCTCACCAGGGGATGCTTGTCACACTTATCTCCTGTGAAAAATAACTGTTACATTTTCAGCATGTCTACCCTTAGATCTGTTTATCGGATTCTGAAGTTGAAATTGAGGTCTGAATAAGGAGACAGTGGGTTGCCAGGTTGGGTCGGGTTGAGGGGGCTGTCCCTCATCTCTGTACAGGGTTTGTGGAGGATGTAGGGGGAATGTTAACGCATGTCTACAAGTGACATAAATCTGAGCTCACCCTACCGCCACACCTTATGATTTATCACACCTTCACAGCACCCACAGAAGGTGTGGAGTCAGAGTGTGTGTATGTGAAATAGAGGGAGAGACAGAGAGAAAAAGAGCATATGAGTATCGTGTGTGCGGACAATCCAACTGCGCAAGTGCATGGGGGTGGGTGGTTCTGAGCGCGCCCATGCGGTGATGTCATGTAAACCTCAGGACTATGGGTAGGCGTGACTGAGCTCATTCGGGCTTTTGTGTTGTCCATGTGGGTGTGTGGCTGGCTCTTAATGGGAGGGTGGCAGTGGTGTGTGTGTGTGTGTGTGTGTGTGTGTGTGTGTGTGTGTGTGTGTGTGTGTGTGTGTGTGTGTGTGTGTGTGTGTGTGTGTGTGTGTGTGTGTGTGTGTGTGTGTGTGTGTGTGTGTAGGGCAGAACAGTGGGTGGGGATTAATTTTCTAACTCTCCATGGTTAAATCCAGTTAAGTCCTTTGTGGAGATAAATATGTAAAACTTCATCTCAAGGACACATAGTAACATGTTGTTAAAAGAAAACAACCAGGTCGTGAGAATAATTCGCCTTTAGTAAGAGAAAAGTGCCACAAAATTATTTGAAAAACTGAAAAGGTGTGTCATGTATGTACAGATCTTAATTTGAGGCCATTTTCTACAGCAGGAAAATAATTCTGCAACAACAGGAAATGGTGAATTATAATGTGGATTATAATTAATTTATTAGGGCATTTTAATGTGTAAATTACAAACTTTAGAAGCCTTTTTAACCTTGTATACACTATCGGTTTACATTGCCTGCTGCGGAGGAACATTTGCAGCAACAATGATCCAATTAAGATCCTACATCTGTTGCAAATATCTTCAGTAGTCCCCAATCAATTCCAGGAAATATATTTTCGATGAAAACAATCCACTTCAACACATTCATTCAAACAAATAACTGTATTTGTTCTACCAAGGTCTGCTATGTGGCTGCCCCGGAGGACTGAGAAACAGGGGGAAGGTGATGGGGGGGCGTGGGCCTGCTAGCTAGTCTCACCCTGGCCCACCCCTGGTCTGTGGAGGCGTAGGGGAAGCTCACTCACATCAGAGATTTGGACCGTCATCAAACATACCACTGGAGGGAGATGAATGGACAGCTGCCATAAGCTCAGCTCACAACAGTTCCCTACACAAAGACGCTCTTTACTGAACAACTCAAAAACAACTCAGAGGAGTTTCTGGGGGAACTCTTTACTCAACACCTGCACCACACGATGAGGAACGGAACTAGAGAAGCATTGACACACTGACAGACAAAGCCCTCTACTTCGCGGTATCCAACGCACTTCAAAAGACAAGGAGTGGATGCAGCGAGGTGTGTCAGTCAATCTCTCACTGTGGGTCCTCAGGGCGTTACGTAAGGCGTGGAGGAGGAGGTGACCCGATTCGACAGAGGAAGTTTTTATTCCGGTGAACTTTGATCTTTCCCCTGCATTATGACACCCAGTAGTCTTGAGGGACACGCCCCCTGTCCGCCGAGCCCCATATACACGGCCAAGCTGGCTGACAGGCAGCTATGCAAACAAAAGGCACTGGACACACCCATCCAGAACCATGCACTATCGGTCTGTGGGAATCCGGGATTGTTAAGGGATTTACCCTTTCTAATCTAACAGCACACAGGTGTTAGGAAACTGGGTATATAGGAGTGAGCTTTAACTTATATAAGGTCAAACTCTGTGGAAAGCTCTGTGGTCGTTGGATCATGCGGTGAGAAAGAGATGGGCTCACCTCTGTTTTAATCCTCTTGGGAGAAATCTCATCTCTATCACCACATCGGGACCTACAGGAGAGAAAGAGATAGAGACAAACAGGGAGAGAGAGAAAGAGAGACAGAGAGAGAACAAGACAGAGGGAGAGCGGGAGGGAGAGGGAGAGAGAGCGAGAGAGAATTCAGAAGATGAACATTTCAAAGAGCATAACCCTTCTAATAGTGTACAGGATAACCGTTTCTTGATCTGTAATGCCTCAAGAAAATAATTTTAAATTTGTAAACTCCTGTAAAGCATTGTAAAATGTTTATTCATTTCCCTTTAACCTCTGGTGCAACACCAATGAATGATCATTCCAAAAGAATTATTTATGAATCAACATGCAACATCATCATTACAAGAACAAGTGAGAGAGACATGTGGCGCTGGGTGGAATTTTCCATCTTTGTGGTTGCCAGTCAGGAAGCACCTGCATGTCAGATTAAACCTGTCATCTAGAAGCAGTGAGAGGGAAGTGGCAAGCACATACACACACACACACACAGAAATACATATGCAAACACACAAGCAAACACACTTCCCGGCTGGCAACTACGAGGATGGAGCACCATATCTGATACTCAATAAATCAGGTGACATTTTTTACTTCAACTTTGTTCATCAACCATTCATGAGAAGCATTTCACCCAGTGAAATCACATTAAAGTATTACCATTCATCCTCAAGATGTGTGTGTGTGTGTGTGGTAGCTGTTCTCACTTGCTGGTCCTGTAGGTGTATTTGTAGGTGACCTCCCGGGAGACCTGTCTAGCCAGACCAAACAGCTCATCTCTCCTGGTCAGCAGGGACACCTCCTTCATACACAACTGAGCTGCTGCCTCGTTCACTGTCAGCTAGACAGAGAGAGAGAGAGAGAGAGAGAGAGAGAGAGAGAGAGAGAGAGAGAGAGAGAGAGAGAGAGAGAGAGAGAGAGAGAGAGAGAGACAGAGACGGAATAAGAGGTATGGGAGGAAGAGAGGGGGAGGAGAAGAGGGGAAGAAGAAGAGAGTGGCGGTATAAGGATACTGTTCTATGCAGTTATAAACGCTTTGGATAAAAGCGTCTGCTAAATGGCATATATTATTATTATTATTATAAAGCAGGTTCTCTGACACCACGTGGTCAAATGTATCTAAAGCAGAGCAGCAGCGAACAAACATCTGAAAATGTTGTACTCCGATAGCCAGAAACACACACCCTCTTCCCCCTCTACCTCGTGCAGCGTAAGTTGCTTGCCATCCTTCCTCTTGGAGTCGAAGCGTCCGTAGATGGCACTGTACTTGCGTATCTCCTCCGCCCTCCTCGGGTCGTCCTCGTCCATGTCCAGGATGTGGCAGATCATCTTGGCCAGCTTCTTGTTGCCCCGCAGCCCCTCCTTCACGTCGGCCGGATCGCTCCGGGGCAGCGCCTGGGCCAGCCGCTCCACACACTCCACCACCGACCGCAACGCCGCGGCATCTAGTACCTCCTCGCCGCGGGGGGACGAGGGGGAAGCCAGACCCGGGGTCAACTCCGCTGGGGACAGGCTGCGCTCGCTCTCCGCTCCCCCCCCCGCCGTGGGAGGACAAGGAGGCCCAGAAGCGGGGCTCACTGACCCTCTGCAGTGGAGACCCTGAGGCCGAACCCCCTCCCCCCTCGCCCCCCACCACTGACGCCGACACTTCGCCTCTCCTGGGCTCACCCACACACGCTGACGCCTGAAGTTTGGGCACTTTGACGTGGGTGCTAGCGTTAGCATTACCGTTAGCTTCTAGCTTGTAGACAGGGATGCTGCAGACAGGGAGAGAGGCCAGGGGCTGGTTGAACAGGGCCGGGTTGGTGACCCAGTCTCGCAGGGCCTTCTGGAGCCTCCTCACATGCAGGGGCTTGCTGGCCATGCCCACCAGGGCCATGATCTCCAGGAACTCCTCCTCGGCCGCCTCACACAGCTGCTGCACGTCGTCGCCGCCCTGCTGGATGAAGGCCTCGTAGTAGGACAGCAGGTTGGCCCTCTGGAGGATCCTGTAGAGCTGGAGCTCCCCCAGGGTCCTGGGCAACGCCGCCGCCATCCCTGACCGAAACACACAGGCAAATCAACCTCCAGAGAAACAAAGCACAGCTCAGATCTGAAACCTTGAAAAACAAATAAATCATAAATAGTCTATGAACATACAAACACAGCAAAAATATTTGTAAAACACATACTACTACAGCCTAACCAATAAGTACTGTAGATTAGCCTTTCCGGGTGTGAGGTATAAAGTTGCGCTAGATTAGCAGAATAAAGAATGTGAAGCTGTGATAATGGTGCATTATTAGTCAGACGGGCAGATCTGAACACAGCTTAAGGAGAGCCC
Organism: Oncorhynchus gorbuscha; assembly: GCF_021184085.1. Taxonomy (NCBI): domain Eukaryota; kingdom Metazoa; phylum Chordata; class Actinopteri; order Salmoniformes; family Salmonidae; genus Oncorhynchus; species Oncorhynchus gorbuscha. The sequence goes on from NC_060173.1 coordinate 82,150,384, forward strand.
AGCCTGCCACACTCCTGGAGACGAGGGAGAGTCACATACCAGACGCCACCTCTGCAGCACACGTAGGTGGTCTCTCTCTCTCTCTCTCTCAGCATGGAGTCAACCACTGTGCGTGCGTGTGTGCATTCTTCCCCCACTCCCTGTCCCCAGTACATTTTATAGCTACCTAACACAGCCAGTGAGGGGAGTGAAATAGAGCAAGGGTGACAGTGGGATACAGGGCAGGTTGCTGGCTAGCACAGAGGCCCATTTAGATTTGACTCACCCTCCACTTAAGCTATGCCCTCCACGCACGCACACACACACACACACACACACACACACACACACACACACACACACACACACACACACACACACACACACACACACACACACACACACACACACACACACACACACACACACACACACACACACACACTTCTGCCTATCCCGATGTGCAGTTCTAATTAGCTCCATCCCTTGGAACAGCCATATAATGTTTGTTTGGCTGCTATATTATTGCTAGTTATACCCAGTAGCCAGTGTTTTCCCCCTCATCAACGGATCATTACTGTGACACTGTGCCTCCTCTCACACTCTGTGGCTGAGTCCCAGTACTGAATGGAGTCTGTTGACAACTCGATTAAAAAAGTGGACACCCACTGGGCACAGACGCCAGTTCAACATCTAGTATTGCTTTACATTTGGTTGAGTTGTCAACTAACGTGAAATCAGAAGAATTCCCCATGCCATTCCCCATGCCATTCCCCATGCCATTCCCCATGCCATTGGATTTAGTTGAACATTTGGGTGACAGAAATATACAATTCCCTTAAACTGATTACTTTTTGCAGTTTTCCACATTGATTCAACATCATCCCAATGAATTTCTTGGGTGAAATGATGTGGAAACAACACTGATTCAGCCCGTTTTGCCCAGTCGGCAGGGTGTGAAGGCTAGAGGATGAGTGCAGCTCGCACAAGCCTAATGTCAGCATAACACCTGGCTGCAGACCCCCCCCCCATCATCAGTCTGTTTTTAAAACACATCTACTCTCTTCCCCACTCTGTAACTCTTCTTCTCCCTGTCCGCGAGTCAGCCTTATCCAGACAAACACGTGCCCGAAAGGGGCTTCCTTTTAAAAAAAAACCCTGGTGGAGCGTGCCTCACACCTACCCACACCACACACACCTTTACCGAGCACACTACCGATCAAAGACACACAGGATGGACGCTGCCGTTTACAATAAAGACAGGTTTTTTTCTGTCCTTCCTTAGAAGCTGAATTTGAAACAGAACACCGAGACCGGCACAGGTGAACAGTCCCTTGTTTCATGTGGACTAGGTGTTTGTGGACAGTGATAAATGGCTTCAGTGTTCACCCTCTCTGGCCCTGCAATAAAGACGAAAGATCAGACCTAACAAATATGCGATGCAATTTACATTTCCAGTTGCGTGGTGGATAGGACACCTTGCTGTACTGCTATGTGTTCTACTCGACACCTACAGTAGAACTGGTGCCTTCGCACATGATACATAGACGATATGAAATCAATTCATTTGTCTGCTTCGGTCTGTTTTGGTTATCAACTTTTCAAGCTCCATTGTGATATTGTTGATTGAGTCACATGTCCGCCTTAATATCAGAGGTCGAAGCAGTTGGTCCTCTTCCAAAACCCCTCTAAGCATCCAGTGTTTTGGCTATTCTCAGAAACAGCACATGGCATCGACTACCTCTAACTTTCTCAAACGAACCACCGTGTTCTGTAAAGAATCATCCGAAGGAGAGAAAAGGTCAATTTGTCAGTGCTGCAGAGACAGTGAGGTCGTGCTGTACTCAAGCTGAATATTTAACAAAGAAGCTGGACTTTATAGGGGTGGTTGCTGAAACCCATTTAGGCTTTACAACCTCATCAGAGCCCTCGCCAAACGTGTGATAACATTGGAGGGCTTCTGGCCATTCATGCCTCTTCACAGCAGTTTCTGGGAAAGTACTCTCAAATGACATATTAAACTGTTAAACTCTTGAGTGGTTGTTTGAGGGCCCTGTAGTATGCATGGAAAGGGTACCGCCTGATGGTCATTGTAAAGCACTGAGTTTCCTTCCCCATCCACATTACCTTCTATGCGTCCTCCACAACCTCCATGATCTATCTCACTCGTTTACAATAGGAAAAGTGAATGGGAACAGAAGTTTGAAGTTTCTTCACCTGTCTTGTCTTATTTATTTTTAATTGCTCGGGTCATTTTAAGATGTCCGGCTTCGAAATCAGTTCAGCCGTTTTTGGCACAGTGACTCACTACCCAAACCAGACACAACTGGTTTCGAGAGGACAAGAGACGTCATGTGATCTACCTACTGCTATCTAGTGGACGAACTGGGAATCAGACAGAGGATATATTTACATCAATGGATACAGTAGGTAGAAATGTCAGCTTTCTCCTTGTATGTATATGACCATCATTCATGTAAGAGGAAAAATGAAGCCATGGCACGTTGCACAAGCCCGGCACTTTTAAAATGGCCGTGTTCCTATGGGAATTTGTGCACGTTTAGAGCACTATCATTTAGTAAAAGATTTGACAAATGCTTTTTCTTAATGAAAAGAAATATACGTTTGGAACCGTAATTGGTGACTTGTTTTTTATTGCAAAAACATAGACTTTCAAATCTCTTAGATCCACCTCTTCAGCACCTCCTGAGTCCTGCAATATTAGTCATGGAATTAAAATACACTGAATAAAGCCTATCTACAAATATACAATCACTTTAAAAACATACCCTATAGCATCTACTTAATCTGGTTCAAAGACAAGGAAAACAGTAATTTTCCGAGAAACATATTTTTACTGGATGTTCTAGCTGGTGTTTGGGTACGCTTACTTCTGACTTGAAAACCTTTAAAATATCCAATTAACTAACACTAGTATGAATCACGGTCTTTAAAAAAAGGGTAGTTGTAGACTATGCAAAAGGTAAAACTGAAAATCAGAGGAAACCCCTTTGCCAGAACACTACAAAGGTGACAGTGGTGGAATAATCCCTTAGTTTCTCCCAGGAAATGTGTTCCTCCTATTTGGGCTCCCTGTTAGGTGAGTTTTATGCCAAGATGTCCTGAACTTTATGGCACAGGGGAGGTAGGCTTCTGCACTGGCCCTGTAACTGCAGAGTCATAGGTTCAAATCCTGCTCTCGCTGTTTGAATTTATCATAATTTCATCTCAAATGAATTTAAATCTGATGACTATCATCCCTGATATCATGAGAAAGCATGCTTTACAATTTACTTCCCAGGATAGCATAGCTCACTTCCTTATTGGAAAGCATTGAATCAAGCAGGCCTATGCACCAAATAAGTTCTCAATCACTTACTCAATGCCAACTAGGCTTAGAATCCACAAGGAAAGCATACGTTATTTAAGTCATTGTGGGAAAACGACAGAAGCGAGGGAGGGAGCAAGCATATGCTTTCTTTACACAGCTGCGGATAGACTCCCACCGCCGCCGTCCGCGCGCCCGGGAATAAACGGGTTTGCGTCTCCCACTCCGAGAGGAAAAACATAAATAAACATCCTGTTCTACTGTCTGCCAGTGTAGTTCAGCGCACAGTGCAAAACTCCACGTTCCCCATATAAAGTCATACAAAACGTCGTAATGTTGTGCCAACAGAATGAATGAGGCTTAGTTACAGTAGGATGTGCACTCTTCATCAATAATATTCATCAATAGGCTAGTATAAACGAGTGTCCTAGCCTATCTCTCTTCTTTATATTATCCGTAATGCTGTCCCATGTCCACACACTTATTTAGGCCATTAAAAGTCCAATCTAAAGTTGTCTGTCTTTAGCATATTGTCTAGTCAATCTATGGATGTATCTCAAATTTGCTCCCTGCTAGAAATTGAAAGAAAGCGGCCACCGCGGGCGCATACCTGCAGAACTCTTCGCACCGCTCATCCAACCTTTCGTTCCTTTCTTGCTCTTCAATTCTCCCCTCACGGCGAGAAGCAAAACGAGTATGGGCAATAGAAGTTTAGTATAAAGGACCTGCTAAGTGTTGGTTTATCCCTACTCCCCTACTGTTCCGAGTTGGTTGCTCCTCTCTTGCTACATTTCTCTCTCACTCCCACGCGGCTGCGTGACGCAGATCCTGGCGTGGGTGGCTGCGGGGCGTGGGAGGCTGCTGCATGGAATACCAAGCATCATGTCACACCAGGCAGCGACCGCGGTAAGCAGGGAAGGGAGGGAGATGCTGGCGCGTCACCACACACAGGCTTCAGATGCTTTTTAAAAAGCCGGTTGTACTGAAAATAGGCCCAGAGGCGTCACGCTCTTCATAGTGAGTACAGGGGCACATGCCGTAAAAAGTAAATAAATAATAAAGTACATTGTTACATTTCTCTGTACACTGCTAAATATTTCCAGTAATTGTTTTTACAGTAAATTACTGGCACCACAGTAGCCAGTAAGTTGCTATACATTTACAGTAAAATACTGGCTGCAGAAAAGACAGTAAATTACTGTAGATTTACAGGACCTTTACTGAAACACAAATGTACAGCATTACACTGTAACACCTGACTAGAGAAACATGCTGTATTTCTGGAATGTACCTGCATTATTGGACACACAGTGGTTAGTAAACTGTTGCAGATGTCTTGTGGACAATCTTCACTCTATTATTAAGTATTTTTGCTATTCAAGTGTTTTCCATTGCCACCTTTCTCAGTCCACAGTATTTTTTATTTATTTAACTAGACAAGTCAGTTAAGAACAAATTCTTATTTACAATGACAGCCTAGGAACATTGGGTTAACTGCTTTGTTCAGGGGAAGAACGGCAGACTGTTACCTTGTCAGCTCGGGGATTCAATCTAGCAACCTTTTCGGTTTCTGGCCCAATGCTCTAACCACTAGGCTACCTGCCACCCCTAGAATAGTAACAACAACAAAACAACAACCTTCAGAGAACAAATTGTGTTTGGCTACGTATACAGTAGTGACATCAAGATGCTGATAAAACAATACAGGGGACACTTACACTAAAGCTCCAAACCATTCTGATAAAATGACAATGTCCAGTGACACAGAACAAGAGAGAGAGATGTAAGAGAAATGGAAGGAGAGAGGGAGAGAGGAGAGGAAGGGAGAAAGAGAGCAATGGGGAGAGGGACTGGTGCTGAGAGGATAGGTCAACGGGGGGGGGGGGGGGGACTGAGGGGGGGGTGGATAAAGAGACAGAGAGCGAGGAGAGAGGAGATGTTTTAGTTAATGATACATTGTTCAAGGTATTTGGTATTATGATGTATCTTTAACCATCTCTGGCTTCTCTGGCTAGTGCTAATTACGTTACTGTAAATAAATCGATCTCAGCGTGTTTTTGTAGAGCGCTCCAACTCTTTTTACCTCAGGATTTTTGTCATTGTTGTTGAGCACCCCTCCTCTCCTTTGTTTGTTGAAGCACCAACAACCACCTGAACTCTTACGTTACTATAATATTCACAGTAACTTGCCACCAGCTTCCTGTAAGTTAGTGTAACATCAGAGCAACAATACAGTAAAATTAGCCTACTGTACTGAAATAAAGTAAATGCTACTGTAATCATAATGTTGGTATTTTACTGTAATTACATATAATTTGTACAAGCAGGTTGGCTGCTTGGTATATGTAGAGTGCAGCATTTTTATGAATATTCTGTGTTTTATATCACTTACACTGCTAGAGGCCTAAACCATAGCTTGCAATCTGGCCATAATTAAAGGGGATGAAACTCAACCAGTAAAGATGTAAGAATAACTGCCAATCTGATCTGTACCTTCACACATTCAATTGTTAAGGCACTACTACCACATATCAGTTCCATTGGTACAGCATTCTCTCTAACGGGTACAACAAACTATAGCCTCTTTCAAGGCACGCCTCAAAATATGTTAATGAGCCAGAGATTATTTCCCCGCCAACAACATTTTCCCACAACGCACCATAATTCACAGTACACTGCTCTAAATATGCGGCACAACAGGTAATTCAGTGCTTTACTGTAAAATCATAGTAGCTAACTGTAAATTATTTGCTGTATATTTCCAGCAATGTATTACAGTGTAGTCCTACTAGCATACTACTAGCCACCTAGCAATTTTCTGAAGTTGTCTTTAGCTAGCGCAGATAGGTTCCCAACATCCTAGCTACCAAGAAGCTATTTCAGGCTGTCTATCAAGTTGGAGTAGCTGGTAAGGTTGGTAGACTTAAGAAAAGCAAACAATAACTAAATGGACTGAATAAGACTCATATTCCTTTATACATTTTACCCAGATTTTAGCAGAGTTGCAGAGAAGCATATTTAGTTGCTAAAAAAAAGAAACCAGTCAGGACACAGTCACCTCAAGAGGTATGCTTAGACATGCAGACATTTTTTTTTTACATAGAATCAAGCATAATAATTATGTCTCTAAATTGCAGGAAAAAGCTGTTTCACATGCAAAATCCCCCAACTTCCAGATAGGGGCCCTAGCCCCCAGTGGTGTAAAGTACTTAAGTAAAAAGTGCTATTTTTTTGAGGGGGGGGGGGGGTATCTGTACTTTACTTTACAATTTATATTTGTACTATTTTCCTTCTACTTCACTACATTCCTTGTGAAAATATTGTACTTCTTACTCCATACATATTCCCTGACACACAAAAGTACTCGTTACATTTTGAATGCTTAGCAGGACGTGAAAATGGTCCAATTCATACACTTATCAAGAGAACATCCCTGGTCATCCCTACTGCTTCTGATCTGGCAGACTCACTAAACACACATGCTTCATTGTAATTTACGTCTGAATGTTGGAGTGTGCCTCTATACGTAAATTTAAAAAACAAGAAAATGTTGCCTTCTGGTTTGCTTAATAAAGGAATTTGAAATTATTTCTACTTTTACTTTTGATACTTAAGTATATTTTAGTAATTACATTTACTTTTGATACTTAAGTATATTTGAAAGCAAATACTTTTAGACTTTTACTAGAGTAGAATTTTACTGGGTGACTTTTACTTTTAATTGAGTCATTATCTATTATGGGATATTTACTTTTACTCAAGTATGACAATTGGTTACCTTCCCCACCACTGCTATCCCCCCTTGGAACCACCCCGCAGCCATCCTCACAAATTTTGTGGCCCCTCAGACTTTTGGGGTGCATGACGTTCCTGAATAAGCCTACACCCCATTAGCTTTGCCAGCCAAATAGAGACACAGCTTCCCCAAGCATTATGTAGGCTATTCTGTACTGTATATTGTCTTGTGGACAACCTTCACTCTATTATTCATTATATTTGCAGGCTTAATTTAATTTTTACCATTGCCACGCTTTCACTCATTTTTCTCAATCCCACTGTAATAGAATAATAACAAAAACAAAACAACAACCTTCAGAGAACAAATTGTGTTTGGCTACGTATACAGTAGTGACATCAAGATGCTGATAAAACAATACAGGGGACACTTACACTAAAACTCCAAACCATTCTGATAAATCGACAATGTCCAGTGACAGAGTTCTAATCACAGATCGAGAGAGAGATCTAAGAGAGATGGAAGGAGAGAGAAATGAGGGGGGGATGAGAGGGGGGGGGACTGGTGCCGATAGGTGAACAGGAGGGAGACTGAGGGGGAGATGGATAAAAAGAGAGAGACAAAGAGATAGGAGAGAGAGATAAAGGTAGAGAGGTGGAGGGAGAGAAAGTGCAGGGGAGAGGGACTAGTGCTGGGAGACTGAGAGGAGGAAGAGAGATGAACTACAGGAGGGAGATGGAGAAACAGTGACAGAGCGAGAGGTCCCACATGCAGCAGGGACTACAGACTACTCTTTGAGGATATTTACACTCCCACGCTGAGTGATTCAGTTGGCAGGCAGGCAGGCAGCCTCTCCAACCACACATACACAGGTCCTGGATCAGCCTCCATCACACATACACACACATTTTACTAGCAGACACCAGGGATGGGCTCCACCTCGCCCTCTCTCTTTTCCCTTCATATCTTTTCTCCTCCTTCTCTTCCTCTCATTCCCTCTCTCTCCCTTCAGTTATCTTCTCCTCTGTCCCTCTCTCTCTCTCTCTCTCTCTCTCTCTCTCTCTCTCTCTCTCTCTCTCTCTCTCTCTCTCTCTCCTCTCTCTCTCTCTCTCTCTCTCTCTCTCTCTCCTCTCTCTCTCTCTCTCTCTCTCTCCCACCCTCCCTCCCTCCCTCTCCCCCCTCCTATTTACCTCATGAAACGTTTCCCATGGACAGGAGGCGTTATTTCCGACAAGCACTGATAGTCAGACAGACTCAATGTTGATTGATGATCAAATGGATCCTGTCAGAGGAAACAACATCCATAACCTGTTGCATCACAGTCCATCGATATCAGAATCATTGGGTTGTGTGACATTAGAATATGAGTCTTATTATACAAATACATTCACAAAAAAATAGCCTTGGTTCTATCTGACTTTAGCAGCCAGAGATGAAACATAAACAGGGTTCTCAATGTTCAGTTTTAGTTTGGAGGGGAAAGAGAGACACAGAGAGAGTGATAGCGGGAAGTACATTTAAAACTCTTAATCTTCCTCGGTATCAGAAGCTATTTTTAGGAAGTAGGCCAACTCCAGCTAACAGCCTAGGGAAGACATGACGGAACTCTTTGTTTCTCTCATCCCTGAAAAAAACAAAAACACGCAGAGCAGAGCTTTGAAATAAAAAAACGCACACACACTGCCAAACGTGTGGCTCTTCTTTCAACAATAGGAAAAACTGGCCAACGGTGAAACAAAATATTGTAACATGTTTTTTTTCTGGAAAACTTGCACCCCGTCAGATCTGAGACATAAGTAGCCATTGGGCACTGGCAAGGTGTCCCCATTTGATCGAGACAGGGAGAGAGAGAGAGAGAGAGAGAGAGAGAGAGAGAGAGAGAGAGAGAGAGAGAGAGAGAGAGAGAGAGAGAGAGAGAGAGAGAGACAGAGAGACAGAGAGAGAAAGATCACAGTCAAGTATTCCAGATCACAAAGAGTAGGGACTCACTTTAGAAACCTCATCCTTCCCCATCCAGGTTATTTCTTATTAAATGGTTTATTCATATTTCTGATTCATTTTTAATCCTCCAGTCTTCTCTCTTCATGTAACTCTAAAAATCCTGCTCCTTGTTAGATATGAGTTAAAGCAACAGTGGAGTTCATTATGCCACAGTAACAGAATAAAATTAAATGTCATATAATCCACTGGTTGTGGGTGACTCTCTCTCTCTCTCTCTCTCTCTCTCTCTCTCTCTCTCTCTCTCTCTCTCTCTCTCTCTCTCTCTCTCTCTCTCTCTCTCTCTCTCTCTCTCTCTCTCTCTCTCTCTCTCTCTCTCTCTCTCTCTCTCTCTATATATATATATATATATATAAAGTGTAACCAATGCATTTACCTACAGCGTGACATTTAGTACATTTCCATTCTCTGACACTAGTATGGCAGCCATGATTTGGACCAACGACCCTCTAATCTAGACCAGGGGTGGCCAAGATTCCTCCTGAGCAGGAGCTATCGGTCTGCAGGCTGGAGTCCTGCTTTTAAAAAATCCTGATTCTACTAATCATCTAACCTGGGCCATGATTATCTGAATGTGTACGAGCAGGGCTGACGCAAAAACCTGCAAATTCAGTGTGAATGCTGTCTGCGACGCCACATCGGTTCTGATTCTGATTCTCCTCCACCACCGAGTGTAGACCATAATCCACTTTCACATGCGTGCACGTGTCTTTTGTATCGTTACAACCGGCGAACAGGGACTCGCATATTTATGCTTTTAATCTCATTTTCATCCCATTTTCTGCCAATTGGATGAGGGTGTCATCATGTTTTTATGTCCCTTTTCCTCTTGTATCTACACACCGAGCCATCTTAATTTCTTTTCTATTATTGCTTTTCTAGTTTAGACAGGGATTGTCATTAGTCAAACTCAGTTTTGTTTCAAGACTAATGCCTAGACGTTTAGCTCAATGGGCTAACACGGCCTTTACGTCACAAGAATGACCAGGGTTCTATAGTGCTGGTCTGGCCTGTAATACAGGTTCAGAGGGATGAACTAATGCGGTTGCGTACTTATTGGAGGTATTCCATTAGAGAGTCTCGCCGTAAGCTTTAGGTGAAGCTGGGTCTTGATAAGGGCCTGGCAGTGTTCTGTTGAGGGGAATCACATGAGAATGAAAGCCACTTCGGTAAATGCATCCGCAGCTCATTCAGATGAAACGTAATCAAATGAACAGCAGAGGAGGCCCAGATGAAAGCAGCTAACAGACGCTCAACACAGAGGCCTATTTCCTCCTTCACTGGAACAATAGACTACCAGGTATAAGAGAGTGGATGAAGCTCGGTGGTGCGTTAGTTGAGGGGGAGACCATTTGAAATGCAAATTCCCTGTAGTGTAGTGATGTGGGAGTCTTTTAACCTGTAGTAGAATGCAGTGTTGTAAAGCAACGAGACGAAGGGTCATTAAAGTAACGTGACAGACAGAAGAACCAAGCACTATGATATAAATGACAAGTATCCTTTTAATCAACTCTAGGTGGAAATTAGGTACCAATTGGGGGAAATTAAGCCTACACAAGACAACGTTGTGGTCGTAGAATACAATATAAGACTTTGATAAGAACTCAAGAAGGAGTTATTCTAACTATCTTGTAGGCAGTTGCAGCATGCTCTCATTTTCTCACCTGTGTGAATGTGATAATTGGTGTCTGGAAGGAAAAATGTCTTCTCTTCACTTCCTGGTTCAGCTGTTAATAAGGATAACGATCAGTTTGGGATGTATTTGCTTCACTTTGATTTTCCTCAATACCCTACGTGAAAGTCAAAATAGTGTCAATTAACACATTCATTTAATATCAAAACTTTTGTAGAGAAAGAGAAATGCATGCACACATGCACACACACCTAACCCTATTTCTAACCCTAAACCAAACCCCTAAACCTAAAATAGCCGTTTTTAAAGTGAGGACCTGCAAAATGTCCTCACTTCTCAGATTTTTTGTTGATATACTATTCTTGTGAGGACTTCTGGTACTCACAAGTGTAGTAAAACATGTACGCACACAGCCAGAGGTGATGCCTGGTGGGGTAGAGAGCAGCAACAGCCAGGCTGTATCGATGGCTATTCCTCAGGGACAGGTAGACCCTGCGTTCCCTACGCCCATGCACTCCACACTGCAGCCTGCAGCCCCGGCCGTCCCCCACACTTCTGGCTCACCTCTCCCTGACCCCCCTCTCCCAGTCTCCCAGGCAGATAGACTGCCGGGCAGGCGTGACAATTACCCATAGTTCCCCTGCCTACTCTCGATCACTCGACTCTCTCTCTCTCTCTGTGTTTCTGTTTCTGTCTCTGTCGCTTTTTTTCCATCTTTCTTTCTTTCTTTCTTTCTCTCTCTGTCTGTCTCTCTCTCTCTCTCCCAGACAAAAAACAACAATGTTTGTTTATGTACTAGCATTCAGTGTAGATATTTAACACATGGAATGCAAAATGCAGCTATATGTGGCTTGATAATTGACTCTTTTTTTCAATAGTCTATAACAGCTTCCACCATTCCAGCTCTTCCTCTCCTCCCTCCTCTCTCCTAGGTCTGTACTGCAGTGTTTCTGGCCTTGGGTGGGCAGCGGCAACTTTCGCCAATTACACTAACTCCTCCTCCTCAAGGCCTGGGCAGGGCCAGCCTGGGATGAACACACCCATGCAACAAAACAAGTGAGCCAGGCCTCATTCAAACACACACACACGCACGCACGCACGCTCGCACGCACACACACACACACACACACACACACACACACACACACACACACACACACACACACACACACACACACACACACACACACACACACACACACACACACACACACACACACACACACACACACACACACACACACACACACACACACACACACACAACTCTGAGCTGGGCTTCTCTATCATCCTTTTAGACACACACAACCACACACCACAAAGTCAAGCCTCTCTCTCTGTATCTTAAGAACACGCACACACAACCACAAGCCTCTCTCTCTCTTACTCACTCCCTCACTCAGTCACTCACACATATGCACACAGAGACACACATCCACATTCATACTCCCACATGCTTGTAGACATGCTCCACACCCTCTCCATCTCTCTCTCTCTCTCTCTCTCTCTCTCTCTCTCTCTCTCTCTCTCTCTCTCTCTCTCTCTCTCTCTCTCTCTCTCTCTCTCTCTCTCTCTCTCTCTCTCTCTCTCTCTCTCTCTCTCTCTCTCTCTATCCCAGCTGCCAGAGACCCTGTTAATCTACTGGCCCGTCTCCCCATCAGCCAAGTCCTCCTCGCCTTCCTTATTACAAAACCCCCGCACACACACACCTACACACACTGGCAGGGTCTGTGTGTGTGTATGTGTCAATGAGTGGGAGGTGAACGGCAGTGTGTGTGACTGGGTGTGACTGAGTGAGAAAACACTAAGTTTGTTTTAAAGCAGGCACTGGATCCTTGTGCGTGTGTGTGTGTGTGTGTGTGTGTGTGTGTGTGTGTGTGTGTGTGTGTGTGTGTGTGTGTGTGTGTGTGTGTGTGTGTGTGTGTGTGTGTGTGCGTGTGTGTGTGTGTGTGTGCGTGCGTGCGTGCGTGCGTGCGTGCGTGCGTGCGTGCTTTTTGTCTGTGTTTGTGTTCACGGTGAAAAAGGGACTGAGGGCATATGCACCATATGTCTATGAGTGTGATATATGTGACGGAATTGTAGGGAATTTTTGTGCTTGCAAGCAGCACATCTGTGGGAGTGTGTAGGTCTCAGTTTATGTGTGTAATGTGTGCAAGCGTGGGCAGGTATGTACGTACACAGAAGTGTTGTTATGTATGTGTGTGTGGGTAGATGACTGGTTCACATGGGTGTTTAGTGAAGGGTGTGAATGTCTTTGCGAGTGCATGTATGTGCAAGCGTGGGCAGATCCTTGCGCCTGGGTGTGTATTGTGTGTGTGTGTGTGTGTGTGTGTGTGTGTGTGTGTGTGTGTGTGTGTGTGTGTGTGTGTGTGTGTGTGTGTGTGTGTGTGTGTGTGTGTGTGTGTGTGTGTGTGTGTGTGTGTGTGTGTGTGTGTGTGTGTGTGTGTGTGTGTGTGTGTGTGTGTGTGTGTGTGTGTGCGTGCGGGTGGGGGTGTCTGGCATCCAAAGATAAGAGTGCTGGGGACTTGGAACAATCTAAGTGTCATTCCCAGCTCTCCCAGCTAACTTTCCCATAGCCGCTCAGCCAGGGTCAGAGGGTTCTCATCTGCTCTTGTGAATACTAGTTTCCACCAGGGAAAGAACTGCACTTTAAAGGGGAAATCTGGAGTTGCTACGTCCATTTTTGGACTACATATTTACGCATTGATGCTTGAAGAATATAACTTTTGAATACCTTAGAATGATCTTAGTTCAACTATCACACCACATCTGAACCCAAAATATAAGCTTGTTTTACTCTGTTTATAAATATTGTAGATGTAAACAAACATTATTTAGCCTAAAACTATCATTGTGATATCATGGTCAGTCCTTGCATCTATAGCTCGGTCTATGAATTTGAGAGTGGTTACATTTCTCCAAGCCCATCCTTCAGCTTTTTCCAAAAGAGAGGCAGAGTGATCACTTTGTAAAGTTTCAACTGAAGAATAGTTTCCATTAATACGTTCACAATAATTGACTGGCCAAATACCTTTTGCTTCATTGTCCTTTGTCCTGAGGTTAACTACCTTAGTGGAAAGGTGGTACAAGATCATTGTGTAAAGAATTGGGAAAACCAACCGTTCTGTTTGTGTACTTACTGGTATATCAAAATGTGGTTTATTTGTTTAAGTTTTCAGTTATATTCTGTTATTGATCAGTTACATTGTTGTAAAACAGTTTTGCAGTTCATAGAGTTTAAACTTAGATAGGACTGAGTCTGTCAGACAGACTGTCTGTCTGTCTGTCTGTCTGTCTGTCTGTCTGTCTGTCTGTCTGTCTGTCTGTCTGTCTGTCTGTCTGTCTGTCTGTCTGTCTGTCTGTCTGTCTGTCTGTCTGTCTGTCTGTCTGTGTGTGTGTGTGTGACACACATAGGGCTCTCACGGTAATTGACCGTTAATTAACATAAACACATTTAGCATCTCCTGGCTTCGACAGACACATACAGACAGACTAATGATGATTTGAAAAAAGTTGCATTAAAGGCATGAACTGTGCTTTGTTTTTTGCACAGACTGTCCTCACTTTTGCACAGCACTTGACTTGAATTTCCCAGCGGCATCCCCTTTGTGTGGCCGTAATGCCCCATAAAAAAATCCATGCCTTTTGCGGCCAGTGGCCATTGTGACCTTGAGATTAATATAATAATTATAATTCCCTTCTGTGCGCTTCGAAGCACCTCTCACTCATGATGGCTCTCCATCATATGATCGGGTCTTTCTCACAGGCTACAAGTGAAGACAGACACATCAGGGACGCAACTGTGCGCATTCTTATCCATTTCCGAGGTGCATATTGTAGGTAATGGAAGAACTGTTCACATTTACTTTTCTTCCGCCAACAAGATGAGTAGGCTTAACGAACAACAAAAGCACTAGCCTATGTCAATCTACTATCCCCCATATTACAAAAATTGACCTATTTTATTCTGTGTGAGAAATAAATATTACAAACATAGTCTGGGACAGTTGTGGGATGCAATAGATCCCAATTTAATACAACCACTAGCATCAAAAAAACTTTTATACACAATGAGTCTGACTCAACAGATCAGAACGTTTAGCTTAAAATGTTACAAAACTACTAGGCTATTTCTTCACAGTATTATCGCAGCAATACGCGCATGGCAGTAGTCTATAGTCGCAAATGTTCCATTAGCAGGAAACACCATTTTTGAAAGTGACCGCAAATGTGATTATGCATTTAACTTCTTGGATATAGGGGGTACTCTTTTAATTTATGGATAAAAAAACGTTCCCGTTTTAAACAAGATATTTTGTCACGAAAAGATGCTCGACTATGCATATAATTGACAGCTTTGGAAAGAAAACACTCTAACGTTTCCAAAACTGCAAAGATATTGTCTGTGAGTGCCACAGAACTAATGCTACAGGCGGAACCAAGATGAAATTTCATACAGGAAGTGTCCCAGATTTTGAATGCGCTGTGTTCCAATGTCTCCTTATATGGCTGTGTATGGGTCACGAATGAGCTTAGACTTTCTGTCGTTTCCCCAAGATGTCGACAGCATCGTGACGTATTTGTAGGCAAATCATTGGAAGATTGACCTTAAGAGACTACATCTACCAGGTGGCCGCTTGGTGTCCTCCGTTGCAATTATTGCGTAATCTCCAGCTGCGTGTATTTTTCATTTGCTTCGAGGAGAAACACAGCTGCCACGAATGATTTATCATCGAATAGATATGTGAAAAACACCTTGAGGATTGATTCTAAATAACGTTTGCCATGTTTCTGTCGATATTATGGAGTTAATTTGGTAAAAAGTTTGGCGCTGTAGAGACTGCATTTTCAGATTTTTTTCTTAGCCAAACGTGATGAATAAAACGGAGCGATTTCTCCTACACAAGTAATCTTTTTGGAAAAACTGAACATTTGCTATCTAACTGAGAGTCTCCTCATTGAAAACATCCGAAGTTCTTCAAAGATAAATGATTTTATTTGAATTATTTTCTTGTTTTTATGAAAATGTTGCCTGCTGAATGCTAGGCTTAATGCTATGCTAGCTATCAATACTCTTACCCAAATGCTTGTGTAGCTATGGTTGAAAAGCATATTTTGAAAATCTGAGATGACAGTGTTGTTAACAAAAGGCTAAGCTTGTGAGCCAATATATTTATTTCATTTCATTTGCGATTTTCATGAATAGTTAACGTTGCGTTATGGTAATGAGCTTGAGGCTATAATTACACTCCCAGATATGGGATTGCTCGACGCTAGAGGTTAATGCTTTTATTATTATATCTCCCCCTCAATGTGATACTCACGCGCTGCTTATGTATGCCAGTTAGGCTCCACTGTCACACCCTGATCTTTCACCTGTCTTCGTTATTGTCTCCACCCCCTCCAGGTGTCGCTTGTTTTCCCCAGTGTATTTATCCCTGTGTTTCCTGTCTCTCTGTGCCAGTTTGTCTTGTATGTTCAAAGTCAACCAGCAGTTTTACCCGTACTCCTGCCTTCACTATTCTCTTTTTTCTAGTCCTCCCGGTTTTGACCCTTGCCTGTTCTGGACTCTGTACCCTTCTGCCTGACCATTCTGCCTGCCTTGACCACAAGCCTTTCTGCTACTCTGTATCTCCTGGACTCTGATCTGGTTTTGACCTTTTGCCTGTCCGCAATGATTCTCTTGCCTACTCCTTTTGGATTATTAAAGATTGTAACTCCAACCATCTGCCTTCTGTGTCTGCATCTGGGTCTCGCCTTGTGTCATGATATCTACACCCCCTGTAAAGCAGATTAATGTACTTAATTTTAAGCTTTACTCCTATTGTAAAGAGAATAAATATCCTTAATGTTAGGAAAGTTGAGAAATAAATATAGTAGGCCTAGCCTATAGAAAGCTGATGGTATCCTCCTATTTTAAATAGAGGCCATCACTCTGTTTTCTCACGCAATTGCATAGCCTACAGAAATGTTGCGCAACATGAGCTCATAGGCTCATCTGAAGTGTTTGATTAGATTTCCGATAATATTTGCATTGATGTCAGAGTGATTAGAGACAATAGAGTGCTGCGTACCAGGCAGTTAGCAAGTTTGGTAGGCTACTAATGACCATCAGCAGCATCAGAGAGGCAGGGTAGCCTAGTGGTTAGAGCGTTGGACTAGTAACCGGAAGGTTGCAAGTTCAAACCCCTGAGCTGACAAGGTACAAATCTGTCATTCTGCCCATCATTAGAGTCGCATCATGCAATGTATTAAAAATCTAAACATGTAGCCCAATGTTTGTAGAACAACTAAAGTTTGAACCCACTGTTCCTAGGCTGTCATTGAAAATAATAATTTGTTCTTAACTGACTTGCCTAGTGAAAAAAAGAGCTTGGAGAAGTTTAATTTCCATGACTAAATGGTCATGTGGAATTTGACTACCTTCATGACTTGTGACTGCTGGTCTGGCAGTCACAAGTCACCATAACAGTCCTAGACTCCTTACAACATCCCTTAGGCCCTAATCTATGGATTTAACATGACTGGGAATAAAGATATGCATCTGTTGGCCAAATACACCAGCCATCTTCTCTAAAATGACGCTGGAGGCAGCTTATGGTACAGAAATGAACAGTCAATTATCTGGAAACAGCTCTGGTGGACATTCCTGCAGTCAGCATGCCAGCTCCCTTGAAACTTTAGACATCTGTGGCGTTGTGTTGTTTGATAAAACCGCACATTTTAGAGTGGCCTTTTGTCCCCAGCATAAAGTGCACCTGTGTAATGATCATGCTGTTTAATAAGCTTCTTGATATACCAGACCTGTGAGGTGGACGGGGATGTAAAACAAATATTTGCACAACCTTTTAGAGAAACAAGCTTTTTGTGCATGTGAAAAAAATGTCTGGGATCTTTTATTTCAGCCCATGAAACATGGGACCAATACTTGACATGTTTTTAAGTTATGATAGCAAATTAAGTGTTTTTTCATGTACATTGCGTGATTGATTAATCTTATGCTACTCAAAGATAACATATGTACATGTTTTGAAACACGTTTTTTTGCACCTGTACTGAAATGGTTGTTCCAGTTTCAATGGCTTAGATCACAGTCATTATGAATAATGGTTGTTCCAGTTTCAATGGCTTAGGTCAAAGTCATTATGAATAATGGTTGTTCCAGTTTCAATGGTTTAGGTCACAGTCATTGTGAATAATGGTTGTTCCAGTTTCAATGGTTTAGGTCACAGTCATTGTGAATAATGGTTGTTCCAGTTTCAATGGTTTAGGTCACAGTCATTGTGAATAATGGTTGTTCCAGTTTCAATGGTTTAGGTCACAGTCATTGTGAATAATGGTTGTTCCAGTTTCAATGGCTTAGGTCACAGTCATTATGAATAATGGTTGCAGGCAGTGGTGTAAAGTACTTAAGTAAAACATATTTTAAAGTATAACTTAAGTAATTTTGTGGGGTATTTGTACTTTACTATTTATATTTTTGACAACTATAACTTTTACTTCACTGCATTCCTCAAGAATATGATTTACTTTTTACTTCATACACCAAAAAGTACTTGTTACATTTTGAATGATTAGCAGGACAAGAAAGGGGTCCAATTCACACAATTATCAAGAGACAATCTCTGGTCATCCCTTCTACCTCTGATCTGGCGGACTCACTAAACACACATGCTTTGTTTGTAAATTATGCTGGAGTGTGCCCTTGGCTTGCCATAAATAAATAAAACATTTTAAAAAATGGTGCCATTTGCTTAATGTAAGTAATTTGAAATTATTTGTACTTTTACTTTTGATACTTAAGTATAATGTTAGCAATTACATGTACTTTTGATTCTTACAGTTGAATTCAAACATGTACATACACTTAGGTCGGAGTCATTAAAACTAGTTTTTCAACCACTCCACAAATTGCTTCTTAAAAAAACTATAGTTTTGGCATGTCGGTTAGGACATCTACTTTGTGCATGACACAAGTCATTTTTCCAATAATTATTTACAGTCACTGTAAATGATAAATTAAATAATCTATTACAATTCCAGTGGGTGAGAAGTTTACATACACTAAGTTGACTGTGCATTTAAACAGCTTGGAAAATTCCAGAAAATTATGTCATGGCTTTAGAAGCTTCTGATAGGCTAATTGACATCATTTGAGTCAATTGGAGGTGTACCTGTGGATGTATTTCAAAGCCTACCTTCAAACACATTGCTTCTTTGCATGACTTCTTGGGAAAATCAAAAGAAATCAGCCAAGACCTCAGAAAAACAATTGTAGACCTCCACAAGTGTGGTTCATCCTTGGGAGCAATTTCCAAATGCCTTAAGGTACCACGTTCATTTGTACAAACAATAGTTAGCGAGTATAAACACTATGGGACCAGGCAGCCGTCATACCGCTCAGGAAGGAGACACGTTCTGGCTCCTAGAGATGAACGTACTTTGGTGCGAAAAGTGCAAATCAATCCCAGAACAACAGCAAAGGACCTTGTGAAGATGCTGGAGGAAACAGGTACAAAAGTATCTATATCCACAGTAAAATGAGTCCTATATCGACATAACCTGAAAGGCAGCTCAGCAAGGAGGAAGCCACTGCTCCAAAGCCACCATAAAAATCCAGACTACGGTTTTCAATTGCACATGGAGACAAAGATCGTACTTTGGGAGAAATGTCCTCTGGTCTGATGAAACAAAAATAGAACTGTTTGGACATATTGACCATCGTTATATTTGGAGGAAAAAGGGGGAGGCTTGCAAACCGAAGGACACCATCCCAACTGTGAAGCACAGGGGTGGCAGAATCATGTTGTGGGGGTGCTTTGCTGCAGGAGGAACTGGTGCACTTTACAAAAAGATGGCTTCATGAGGAGGAAAATGATGTGGATATTTGAAGCAACATCTCAAGACATCAGTCAAGAATTTGAAGCCTGATCGCAAATGGGTCTTCCAAATGGACAATGACCCCAAGCATACTTCCAAAGTTGTGGCAAAATGGCTTAGGGACAACAAAGTGAAGGTATTGGAGTGGCTATCACAAAACCCTGACCTCAATCCCATAGAAAATTTGTGGGCAGAACTGAAAAAGCCTGTGCGAGCAAGGAGGTTTACCTACCTGAATCAGTTACACCAGCCTTGTCAGGAGAAATGGGCCAAAATTCACCCAACTTATTGTGGGAGGCTTGTGGAAGGCTACCCAAAATGTTTGACCCAAGTTAAACTATTTAAATGCAATGCTACCAAGTACTAATTGAGTGTATGTAAACTTCTGACCCACTGGGAATGTGATGAAAGAAATAAAAGCTGAACTAAATCACTCTCTACTATTATTCGGATATTTCACATACTTAAAATAAAGTGGTGATCCTAACTGGCCTAAGACAGGGAATTTTTACTTGAATTAAATGTCAGGAATTGTGAAAAACTGAGTTTAAATGTACTTGGCTAAGGAGCATGTAAACTTCCGACTTCAACTGTAAATCCTATATATTTTAAAGCAAATACTTTCAGACTTTTACTCAAGTAGTACAAAATCACTTTAAGTAACGGTACTCAGATATATTAAGTGCAACTTGTTTTCTCAAACGTTTTGAGTAATGACAGCTTATTGGGGTCTACAGTGTGTGTGTGTGTGTGTGTGTGTGTGTGTGTGTGTGTGTGTGTGCGTGTGTGTGTTTGTTTATGTGGGGACCCTGAAACAAGTTATGAGTGGGTTGGAGACACTGTTAGAGAAGAATTACAAACATACACAGACAGGAATACACACATACACTATGAACTGACTCGTAGTCTGTAACAAAGAGGGAGATAAAGGAATAACAAACATATATTTATTAAATAATGTAACCTTTATGCAAAAAGAACAGTGTGTCTGCGTGGAGAGCTTCCCCTCGATGTATGGGGGAAAGTTGTATTTATCCCCGGGACACACCCAAGCCCAGGTGTATCCCATTTCCCTGATGACCCTCCCAGCTCCACCCACCTAACCCCACCAAACAAGAACAGAGAGAAAGAATTTGGCAGACAGAGTGGGAGGGTCGTCACAATGTGGTTACCTGCTTGTCAAATATCTCATCCCAAAATCAAGGCCATTAATATGGAGTTGGTTCCCCCTTTGCTGCTATAACAGCATCCACTCTTCTGGGAAGGATTTCCACTAGATGTTGGAACATTGTGCAGGGACTTCTGGGAAGGCTTTCCACTAGATGTTGGAACATTGCTGAGGGGACTTCCTTCCATTCAGCCTCAAGAGTATTAGTGAGGTCGGACACTGATGTTGGGCGATTAGGCCTGGCTTGCAGTCGGCCTTCCAATTCATCCCAAAGGTGTTCAATGGGGTTGAGGTCAGGGCTCTGTGCAGGCTAGTCAAGTTCTTACACACCGATCTCAACAAACCATTTCGGTATTGACCTCGCTTTGTGCACAGGGGCAGTGTCATGCCGAAACAGGAAAGGTCCTTCCCCAAACTGTTGCCACAAAGTTGGAAGCACAGAATCTTCTAGAATGTCATTGTATGCTGTAGCGTTAAGATTTCCCTTCACTGGAACTAAGGTGCCTAGCTCAAACCATGAAAAACAGCCACAGACCACCATTCCTCTTCCACCAAACTTTACTGTTGGCACTATGCATTCGGGCAGGTAGCATTCTCCTGGCATCCGCCAAACCCAGATGAGGCCGTCGGACTGTCAGATAATGAAGCGTGATTCATCACTCCAGAGAATGCATTTCCACTGCTCCAGAGTCCAATGACGGCGAGCTTTACACCCCTTGGCATTGCGAATGGTGATAATAGGCTTGTGTGTGTCTGCTCGGCCATGGAAATCCATTTCATGAAGCCCCAAACTAAAGTGGGAGACAAAGAGTGCGGAGAGAGAACTACAGAGAAAGGAAGTGTATGAGAGAGAGCGAGAGAGAGAGAGAGAGGAAGAAAAATGGTGAAAGCGAGAGAGAGAAAGAGAGAGAGCGAGAGAAACAGTGGGAGTAGGAGCAGCAGTGTGGTGTTGATAAGGTAATGGCTCTTCACAGTCCTTGTCTCCCAGGTGTCAGGACCTCACCTACAGTAAAACTCTATTTTGGCCCAATTTAAAACGAATTGTGCTTGAAGAGATGAGGACATCGATGATGAGAATATAGAAATGTACTTCAACTTCACAACTGTAGAATGTTTCTTTTTTTTTACCGCAACCATTACTTTTTATAATGAAGTACATTGTTTCACTCAGAAGTATATGATATAGCAATTCAACGCCTTGTAGCAATCCGTTGTGAGGAAATAGTTTGTTGTTACGATTCTCAGCTGCTTTCAGTTGTATTCGTTCTGTTTGCATAAAGTGCAATAAACCTAGCATTGGGTTTCCAGGATAAACAGAATTTTAAAAATACATTAAATACGTTAAAACCATACATTTCTGCATTGCAGAAACGCATATCATCATCCAAAAGTTAATGGTGTGAAAAGAAATGAAAGAAACTCATACATTCCAACAAATCTTGTTGCGTGGGAAGAACGTTTTGCTATCAATATAATGTAAAATATACCATCTAATGTCTTACTATGTACCAACATAGGATGCTGAGTAACACCTTACACAACATGACCATATGTGTTTCTCTTCCAAGGCATTGCCATCATTACAATGAAATGTCAATCAAAGGCATGTCCCTAGTTCATGCGATTGCAGAATTGTCCTTCAAGATAACACTGGTTTGAAAAGTAAAGTCAGTAGAATGTTGTGTAAGACTTGGTTGTATATTATCTGTATGAAGGCAAGAAAATAAGAAAAGGTGTGTGTAGGTACGCATACGTGCGGGAGTGTGTGCATGTGTGCTTGTGTGTCTTTGTGTGTGTGTGTGTTTGTGTGTGTCTCTGTGTGTGTATGTGTATGTGTGTGTGTGTGTATGTGTGTGTGTGTGTATGAGGCAGGGGGTGTTGACATATTATTTAGCACAAAGGTCGGGAGATTAAATTAAACCGTAATTCCTTTATTTGCCAACGAGATCCAGCAGCAAAAGCCCTTGTGCGCCGTACCAAATCATTTCAATGACATTAGAGAAGCTTCTCTGAAGCTACAAGGAATCTTAAATGCTTACTATGCATAGGCTGACTTGTAGGGTATTCAAATCAAATCAAATGTATTTATATAGCCCTTCGTACATCAGCTGATATCTCAAAGTGCTGTACAGAAACCCAGCCTAAAACCCCAAACAGCAAGCAATGCAGGTGTAGAAGCACGGTGGCTAGGAAAAACTCACTAGGAAGGTATTCACCATGGATCTCCAACACATACTGAAGGGTTGAACTGAGAGACAAAAGCATTCTGTTTAACATTATATTATTTACTTTGCACTTAATTTCACCCAAATATCACAGGTGTAGAGCTGGTAGAGCCCTGGGTTGGTAGAGCTGACAAGGAGGCTGGACTTCCACCCACCCTCTATCTTCTGCAAATTTGCTCTCAGCCCAGCTAATCAAATCAAATCAAAAATCACATTTATATAGCCCTTCGTACATCAGCTTATATCTCAAAGTGTTGTACAGAAACCCTAGCCTAAAGCCCCAAACAGCAAGCAATGCAGGTGTAGAAGCACGGTGGCTAGGAAAAACTCCTTAGAAAGGCCAAAACCTAGGAAGAAACCTAGAGAGGAACCAGGCTATGTGGGGTGGCCAGTCCTCTTCTGGCTGTGCCGGGTGGAGATTATAACAGAACATGGCCAAGATGTTCAAATGTTCATAAATGACCAGCATGGTCAAATAATAAAAATCACAGGCAGAACAGTTGAAACTGGAGCAGCAGCACGGCCAGGTGGACTGGGGACAGCAAGGAGTCATCATGTCAGGTAGTCCTGAGGCATGGTCCTAGGGCTCAGGTCCTCTGAGAGAGAGAAAGAAAGAGAGAATTAGAGAGAGCATACTTAAATTCACACAGGACACCGAATAGGACAGTAGAAGTACTCCAGATATAACAAATTGACCCTAGCCCCCCAACACATAAACTACTGCAGCATAAATACTGGAGGCTGAGACAGGAGGGGTCTGGAGACACTGTGGCACCCCCGGACAGGGCCAAACAGGAAGGATATAACCCCACCCACTTTGCCAAAGCACAGCCCCCACACCACTAGAGGGATATCTTCAACCACCAACTTACCATCCTGAGACAAGGCAGAGTATAGCCCACAAAGATCTCCGCCACGGCACAACCCAAGGGGGGGGGAGGCGCCAACCCAGACAGCAGGAAGATCACATCAGTGACTCAACCCACTCAAGTGACGCACCCCTCCTAAGGACGGTATGAAAGACCCCTAGTAAGCCAGTGACTAATGGACCAGGCTCCCACCAATCACTGCATGCATAGGAGTTGCAATGAAGTAGTTAAAACTGACCAAACTTGGTGGACTAGTGGAGAGCCAACAAAGTCAAAGTAATTGAAATACATATTTCAAATGCATGTACTTGAAATTCTGTCCCTGTAGGCGTATAGTTGAAATACTGTGTTGGCATGTAGTTGACATACTGTGCTTTAACTCAACCAGCAGCATAGATCAAATTATGTTGTCTCCATTGAAATAACACTGTGCTGTCTGTTTGTTCCAGTCAGAGTGTATTGGACTGGAGTGCAACTATCCTGTATCACAATGGCCCCCCAAAAAGTTGAGAGGAAAGCACTGACAGGTCAATATTCTGGACAGTTGGAAACCTTTCATAAAGTTATACTTTGGCAAGACAGCAGGTTACGCAGGTTTTCTTTTGCATGTTAACATTAGCTGCAATGTTTTAACCAAATGATAACATTAGCTGCAATGTTTTAAGTAACTGTTAGCTTCAACTATACATAGCCTATGTCACTTTGTCTCATACATAAAGAACATTCAGAGTCTCAAACAAACTAACAAACAAGTGTGTCTGTGTGTCTGTTCTATGATCCAAAATGTTTAACAGCAAACTCTGTCGCCTTCTGGAATATTCTACAAGAGAACAAAAGCTCAAAACAAGCATTTATATTTTTTTCCCCCTGACGTGCTTCGCTGTATCTGTGCATGAAATCAGGTCTCGGTGTATTTGATGTTAACCAGAGAGCAATTAAACAGTAACTCTGCTGAGGATTGGTCTCCCCCACTCATCCGCCCACCTGGCCTCTGATTCAGCCCCGGCTTGGTTCTTCTCAGCCTTCTCCTTCTGTCAATCACCAGCCCTCTCTCTTCAGTCTCCACTCTAAACCCAGCAGGAAGTTCACTGCTAGTGGGCCTCGTGCGTCTTCAACAACTGCAGCTTTGTTTGGATATCACCACCAGGCACCTCAACAGAGGCTGCTCCTTATCCCTCTCCTCTTGTTGCAGGGATACATACACCAGCACAGTGGTACAAAACTCCAGTTTCCAGTTAATATCCCAACCTGGTAATGTTTGAAGATTTATTATCCAAAATGAGCAACCTGTTTGAACTCTCAGATTCCTTTAGTTCACCAAAGTTTTGGTGTTTGTATGATGTACACAGAGTGTACAAAACATTAAGAACACCTGCTCTTTCCATGACAGAGTGATGGCTATGATCCCTTACACCTTTATTTAACTTGGCAAATCAGAAAAAAAATCTTATTTTCAATGACAGCCTAGGAACAGTGGGTTAACTGCCTTGTTCAGGGGCAGAATTTTTACCTTGTCAGCTTTTTACCTTGTCAGCTCGGGAATTCGATCATGCAACCTTTCAGTTACTAGTCCAATGCTCTGACCACTAGGCAATAGATATCGCTTGTTAAATTCACTTCAATCAGAATAAGGGGAGGAGTCAGTTTAAATGATGATTTTCAAGCCTTGAGACAATTGAGACATGGATTGTGTATTTGTACCATTCAGAGGTTGAATAGGAAAGACAAAAGATTTGAAGTGCCTTCAAACGGGGTATGGTAGTTGGTGCCAGACGCACCGGTTTCAGTGTGTTAAGAACTGCAACGCTGCTGGGTGTTTTACACTCAACAGGCTCCCGTGTGTATTAACAATGTTCCACCATCAAATGACATCCAGCCAACTTGGCACAACCGTGGGAAGCATTGGAGTCAACATGGGCAAGCATCCCTGTGGAATTTTGACAACTTGTAGAGTCCATGACTCGACGAATTGCGGCTGCTGCAAAAAAATTGCTAAGAAATTGCCCTTTGGGGACAAGGAACATGTATTGAAATCTATACCCTTATGGAAAAATGACATGATTTCATGTGGAAAATCACACTAGTTGAAATGTGAAATCATGTAAAACCATATTTTTCACATGAAGTTTCAAGTGTGGATTTTAGCGTGATGACATAAAATTCCATAGGTTATGTCATGTTAACCAAAAGTCATTATGATACACAAAGTGCTTTTAACAGAGTGTTTTCAACTTGCATATTTGACACACTTTGACACTACATTGTGTCTGTTTATTTAGTAATTATTATTAAACATGCCATTACCTGCCTCCTGAGTGGTGCACCAGTCTAAGGCACTGCATCGCAGTGCTTGACGCGTCACTACAGATCTGGTTTCGATCCCAGCTGTATCGCAGCCAGCCATGACTGGGAGACCCATGAGGCAGTGCAAAATTGGCCCGGGTTTGGCTGGCCAGGATGTCCTTGTCCCACCACGCTCTAGTGACTCCTGTGGTGGAGTGGGCGCATGCACACTGACATGGTTGCCAGTTGTATGATGTTTCCTCCCAGCACATTCGTGCTCCTGGCTCCGGGTTAAGCAAGCAGTGTGTCAAGAAGCAGTGCGGCTTGGCAGGGTTGTGTTTTGGGGGACGCAAGGCTCTTAACCTTTGCCTCTCCCGAGTCCGTACGAGAGTTTCAGCGATGGGACTACCAATTGGATATCACGAAAAAGGAGTAAAAAAGTAAAGTTTAAGAAATTGAAAAATAAAGAAAAAAACTCTTTACCTGGGATTTGAACTCCCAACCTCTTGATTCACAGCATTCCAATCATCCTGCTATGCCATCATGTCTGCATCAGTAACTGAATTTACCTGTATTCCTACACTATATTCCTTATTCGTATTCGTACACCTGTATTCTGCTTTGCTAAAAAAATAAACTAAAGAAAAACTATTGTATTCATTCAAGAGTAACAACAAAACAGAATAATATGCCTCATCACCATTAGACAACTACACAGAAAACCTCAAATAGCCATTGCTGTTACAACTACACAGAAAATACTGTTAGGCATTGCTGTTAATTTTGTGGTTTAAGGTACATTTCCACAGTAATACGACAGTGTATTAGTGTTTTGCAGTATATTTACAGTCAATCGCAATACACTCGGGTAC
The DNA here is from genome assembly GCF_021184085.1 of Oncorhynchus gorbuscha. Classification (NCBI taxonomy): domain Eukaryota; kingdom Metazoa; phylum Chordata; class Actinopteri; order Salmoniformes; family Salmonidae; genus Oncorhynchus; species Oncorhynchus gorbuscha. The sequence goes on from NC_060173.1 coordinate 82,177,355, forward strand.
TTTTTGGCCCGTCCTGCAAATTAACTTGGCATGCCTCACTTGCAAATGCATTTAAACGAATAGGATACTTTAGATGCTCTTGTGCCATAAACTTTAAAAAATAAATTTAAAAAAGTCATTTTACAGTAAGTTACCGGCTACTGAGTTGCGGTGATAAAAGTGGAAACAACTTTCGTTTTTTTCCACAGCTGAACTGTATTTTGTCAGTAAATATTTTTATTTTATTTATTTCACCTTTATTTAACCAGGTAGGCTAGTTGAGAACAGGTTCTCATTTGCAACTGCGACCTGGCCAAGATAAAGCATAGCAGTGTGAACAGACAACACAGAGTTACACATGGAGTAAACAATTAACAAGTCAATAACACAGAGAAAAAAAGGGGAGTCTATATACAATGTGTGCAAAAGGCACGAGGAGGTAGGCAAATAATTACAATATTGCAGATGAACACTGGAGTGATAAATGATCATGTACAGGTAGAGATATTGGTGTGCAAAAGAGCAGAAAAGTAAATAAATAAAAACTGTGGGGATGAGGTAGGTGAAAATGGGTGTGCTATTTACCAATAGATTATGTACAGCTGCAGCGATCGGTTAGCTGCTCAGCTAGCTGATGTTTGAAGTTGGTGAGGGAGATAAAAGTCTCCAACTTCAGCAATTTTTGCAATTCGTTCCAGTCACAGGCAGCAGAGTACTGGAACGAAAGGCGGCCGAATGAGGTGTTGGCTTTAGGGATGATCAATGAGATACACCTGCTGGAGCGCGTGCTACGGATGGGTGTTGCCATCGTGACCAGTGAGCTGAGATAAGGCGGAGCTTTGCCTAGCATAGCCTTGTAGATGACCTGAAGCCAGTGGGTCTGGCGATGAATATGTAGCGAGGGCCAGCCGACTAGAGCATACAAGTCGCAGTGGTGGGTAGTATAAGGTGCTTTAGTGACAAAACGGATGGCACTGTGATAAACTGCACCCAGTTTGCTGAGTAGAGTGTTGGAAGCAATTTTGTAGATGACGTCGCCGAAGTCGAGGATCGGTAGGATAGTCAGTTTTACTAGGGTAAGCTTGGCAGCGTGAGTGAAGGAGGCTTTGTTGCGGAATAGAAAGCCAATTCTTGATTTGATTTTCGATTGGAGATGTTTGATATGGGTCTGGAAGGAGAGTTTGCAGTCTAGCCAGACACCTAGGTACTTATAGGTGTCCACATATTCAAGGTCTGAGCCATCCAGTCCGGTGATGCTAGTCGGGCATGCGGGTGCAGGCAGCGATCGGTTGAAAAGCATGCATTTGGTTTTACTATCATTTAAGAGCAGTTGGAGGCCACGGAAGGAGTGTTGTATGGCATTGAAGCTCAATTGGAGGTTAGATAGCACAGTGTCCAATGACGGGCTGAAAGTGTATACAATGGTGTCGTCTGCGTAGAGGTGGATCAGGGAATCGCCCGCAGCAAGAGCAACATCATTGATATATACAGAGAAAAGAGTCGGCCCGAGAATTGAACCCTGTGGCACCCCCATAGAGACGGCCAGAGGACCAGACAACATGCCCTCTGATTTGACACACTGAACTCTGTCTGCAAAGTAATTGGTGAACCAGGTAAGGCAGTCATCCGAAAAACCGAGGCTACTGAGTCTGCCGATAAGAATATGGTGATTGACAGAGTCGAAAGCATTGGCAAGGTCGATGAAGACGGCTGCACAGTACTGTCTTTTATCGATGGCGGTTATGATGTCGTTTAGTACCTTGAGTGTGGCTGAGGTGCACCCGTGACCGGCTCGGAAACCGGATTGCATAGCGGAGAAGGTACGGTGGGATTCGAGATGGTCAGTCACCTGTTTGTTGACTTGGCTTTCGAGGACCTTAGATAGGCAGGGCAGGATGGATATAGGTCTGTAACAGTTTGGGTCCAGGGTGTCACCCCCTTTGAAGAGGGGGATGACTGCGGCAGCTTTCCAGTCCTTGGGGATCTCAAACGATATGAAAGAGAGGTTGAACAGGCTGGTAATAGGGGTTGCGACAATGGCGGCGGATAGTTTCAGAAATAGAGGGTCCAGATTGTCAAGCCCAGCTGATTTATACGGGTCCAGGTTTTGCAGCTCTTTCAGAACATCTGCTATCTGGATTTGGGTAAAGGAGAACCTGGAGAGGCTTGGGCGAAGAGCTGCGGGGGGGCCAGGGCTGTTGGCCGAGGTAGGAGTAGCCAGGCGGAAGGCATGGCCAGCCGTTGAGAAATGCTTGTTGAAGTTTTCGATAATCATGGATTTGTCGGTGGTGACCGTGTTCCCTAGCCTCAGTGCAGTGGGCAGCTGGGAGGAGGTGCTCTTGTTCTCCATGGACTTCACAGTGTCCCAGAACTTTTTGGAGTTGGAGCTACAGGATGCAAACTTCTGCCTGAAGAAGCTGGCCTTAGCTTTCCTGACTGACTGTGTGTATTGGTTCCTGACTTCCCTGAACAGTTGCATATCGCGGGGACTGTTCGATGCTATTGCAGTCCGCCACAGGATGTTTTTGTGCTGGTCGAGGGCAGTCAGGTCTGGAGTGAACCAAGGGCTGTATCTGTTCTTAGTTCTGCATTTTTTGAACGGATCATGCTTATCTAAAATGGTGAGGAAGTTACTCTTAAAGAATGACCAGGCATCCTCAACTGACGGGATGAGGTCAATGTCCTTCCAGGATACCCGGGCCAGGTCGATTAGAAAGGTCTGCTCACAGAAGTGTTTTAGGGAGCGTTTGACAGTGATGAGGGGTGGTCGTTTGACTGCGGCACCGTAGCGGATACAGGCAATGAGGCAGTGGTCGCTGAGATCCTGGTTGAAGACAGCGGAGGTGTATTTGGAGGGCCAGTTGGTCAGGATGACGTCTATGAGGGTGCCCTTGCTTACAGAGTTAGGGTTGTACCTGGTGGGTTCTTTGATGATTTGTGTGAGATTGAGGGCATCTAGCTTAGATTGTAGGACTGCCGGGGTGTTAAGCATATCCCAGTTTAGGTCACCTAGCAGAACAAACTCTGAAGCTAGATGGGGGGCAATCAATTCACAAATGGTGTCCAGGGCACAGCTGGGAGCTGAGGGGGGTCGGTAGCAGGCGGCAACAGTGAGAGACTTATTTCTGGAGAGAGTGATTTTCAGAATTAGTAGTTCGAACTGTTTGGGTATGGACCTGGAAAGTATGACATTACTTTGCAGGTTATCTCTGCAGTAGACTGCAACTCCTCCCCCTTTAGCAGTTCTATCTTGACGGAAGATGTTATAGTTGGGTATGGAAATCTCTGAATTTTTGGTGGCCTTCCTGAGCCAGGATTCAGACACGGCAAGGACATCAGGGTTAGCAGAGTGTGCTAAAGCAATGAGTAAAACAAACTTAGGGAGGAGGCTTCTGATGTTGACATGCATGAAACCAAGGCTTTTTCGATCACAGAAGTCAACAAATGAGGGTGCCTGGGGACATGCAGGGCCAGGGTTTAAATCCACATCACCCGCGGAACAGAGAAGGAGTAGTATGAGGGTGCGGCTAAGGGCTATCAAAACTGGTCGCCTAGAGCGTTGGGGACAGAGAATTAGAGGAGCAGGTTTCTGGGCATGGTAGAATATATTTAGGGCATAATGCGCAGACAGGGGTATGGTGGGGTGCGGGTATGGCGGAGGTAAGCTCAGGCACTGGGTGATGATGAGAGAGGTTTTATCTCTGGACATGCTGGTGGTAAGGGGTGAGGTCACCGCATATGTTGGAGGAGGGACAAAGGAGGTATCAGGGGTATGAGGAGTGGGGCTAGGGGCTCCATAGTGAACTAAAACAATGATAACTAACCTGAGCAACAGTATACAAGGCATATTGATATTTGGGAGAGACATACAGCGAGGCATACAGTAATCACAGGTGTTGAATTGGTAGAGCATGGCGCTTGTAACGCCAGGGTAGTGGGTTCGATTCCCGGGACCACCCATACGTAGAATGTATGCACACATGACTGTAAGTCGCTTTGGATAAAAGCGTCTGCTAAATGGCATATATTATTATTATTATTATTATAAAACAGTGGGTGAGACAACAGCTAATCGGCTAGCATAACAACAGCAGGTAAAATGGCATTGACTAGGCAACGGGGCCGACAGATAAAACAAACAAGCAGAATCGAGTACCGTGATTAATGGACAGTCCAGCGTGCATCAGCTATGTAGCCAAGTGATCAGAGTCCAGGGGCAGGGGGGCTGGCGAGTGTTATCCAGGTTAAGAAAACTAACAATGACTAAGTAGCTTGTAGCTAGCTAGCTGGTAGCTAAATAGCTTGTAGCTAGCTAGCTGGTAGCTAAATAGCTTGTAGCTAGCTGGTTAGCTTCTGGAGGTTCTTGGGTGTGTTCTGGGCTAAACAAGCTAAACAAGCTAGCAGTTAGCATGCCGAGTTAGCAAGCAAGGAGATAGCGAGGGCTAGAGAGTTAGCCTTTGGAGGACGTTGCGATGGGGTGAGTCTGTTTATTCCTCTTCATGCCGTGACATCGATAGACCGGTCGTAGTCAAGGTATTGTAGCCCAGGAGTATGCTAGTAACTCTGGCCGGGCTAGCTTCAAGCTACGTGGGTGGAAACGCTAGCCAGGAGTAATCAACCAGGGTTGCTGTTTAGCTCGATAGCTAGTTGTGAAGATCCAGCTGAAGAATGTTCCGTTTGTGGTGGGAATCCGGGGGTTAAAAAAATAAAAATAAATAGGTCAGTTATGCTCTGGTTAGCGTCGCGTTGTTCGAACTGGCGAGAGCTTTCCGAGCTAAAGGTTAGCTGAAGACCGCTAGCAAGCTGGCTAGCTTCAGTTGAAGGGTTCCGGTTTCGGTTTCGAATTAAATATAACTACTTTAGGAAAAGTAGCTACATTGGCGGGTTGCAGAAGAGTATTTGGAAGCTTAGGTTTAGCAAAATGTTTTTAAAGATATGCGAAGAAAAAAATATCTAAAATATCTAAAACGAAAAAGAGACGATATTTACAGAGAGACGATACGAGACGATACGACAGGACGAGTTACTGCTACGCCATCTTGGACAAAAACGAACTACACTACCGTTCATAAGTTTGGGGTCACTTAGAAATGTCCTTGTTTTTGAAAGAAAAGCACATTTTTCGTCCATTAAAATAACATCAAATTGATCAGAAATACAGTGTAGACATTGTTAATGTTGTAAATGACTATTGTAGCTGGAAACGGCTGATTTTTAATGGAATATCTACATACAGTAGGCGTACATAGGTCCGTTATGAGCAACCATCCCTTCTGTGTTCCGCTGGCATGCTGTGTTAGCTAATCCAAGTTGATCATTTTAAAAGGCTAATTGATCATTAGAAAATCATTTTGCAATTATGTTAGAACAGCTGAAAACTGTTGTCCTAATTAAGGAAGCAATAAAACTGTTCTTCTTTAGTTTAGTTGAGTATCTGGAGCATCAGCATTTGTGGGTTCGATTACAGGCTCAAAATGGCCAGAAACAAAGAACTTCCTTCTGAAACTCAGTATATTCTTGTTCTGAGAAATGAAGGCTATTCCATGCGAGAAATTTCCAAGAAACTGAAGATCTCGTACAATGCTGTGTACTACTCCCTTCACAGAACAGCACAAACGGGCCCTAACCAAAATTGAAAGAGAAGTGGGAGGCCCAGTGCACAACTGAGCAAGAGGACAAGTAAATTAGAGTGTCTAGTTTGAGAAACAGACACCTCACAAGTTCTCAACTGGCAGATTAATTAAATAGTACCCGCAAAACACCAGTCTCAACATCAAGAGTGAAGAGGCCACTCCGGGATGCTGGCCTTCACGGCAGAGTTGCAAAGATAAAGACATATCTCTGGAACTCTGCCTCGAAAGTCAGCATCCCGGAGTTACTGCACTTTGAAAAGTAGCTGGGGGCATTGTGCTGGTGGGGCTCATTTGCAAATTTGGGGTTCTAAAATATGCTGTATTTGTTTCCAACTGTTAGTGGAAATGCTGTACCAGTTTAGGTGGTTTTATCGTTATGTTGATGAAGCTTGAGCACCCATGTTGACATATTCAGATCTGTACTCTTTGTGAAAATTAAGCGGTGCATGGTTAAGAGATTTCTGTGTATTTTCCAGTAGCTTAATGTCAGCTGGTTCAGAGAAAGTCAATGTTTAATGTTCAATGTCTGACTATCAAGTAGTTACAAGTGAGTTATTGTAAAATTCATCATCACTGACCTGACGGTCTGGTAGGAAAGTGAGTATTAAGGAAATTGTTCACAAACATTGGCACATTCTAAGATCCGATGATAGAATCGGTCATGTGTTTTTGGACCTTCCCTTGGTCGTATTCTCTTCGGGCAGAAACCTCAGAGATCAACTGGTAAACTCTGACTTACCACCCCAAGATATCGCTGAACAACGTGTATTTGCACCCCTACTGGGTGGAAACTACAAGTGTAATGGCTGTGTTCAATGCAATGGCACTTATAAATGTACAGTAGATCCTTCAAACACCCCCAAACAGGGAAACAGATCCCAATCAATGGTGTTATCGCGTGCTCCACTGAGGCAGTTATTTATCTTATAACTTGTTCTTGTGGTAAAAATGATGTGGGTAAAACAAAGCGCGTATTTAATGTGCATATCTCGGAGCATCGTAGCACCATTAGGTGCAAGACTTGACTTACCCAGTTGCGGCCCACTTTTTGGAAGAAAACCACTCGATTTCGTCTCTACGTTATATTGGCATCGAACATGTCACCCTCCCTAGGAGAGGAGGTGACCTCAACAATTTATTGGTAAAACGAGAGGCTGCTTGGATCTTTAATGTAAAGCTCCCTTCGGTCTTAACGTAAACTTTGATCTGAAGCCATTCTTGTGGTTATTGTGATTTTGCTATTGTAAATGTTTGTAGGCTTATGTAGCCAAATTATATCTATGATCGAACGCTATCCATTTATGTTTTTTGTATGCTATTTTAATATGAGAATTAACCAATGATATCAGGCCACACCCGGCCATGATTACAGACACCTGTGTGTCTTTTGACACTATAAAAATGAGTCATCCTGCAGTGTTTGTCATTATACCCTGATGAAGACAGCTTGTCTGTCGAAACGTTGGACATAAATATGTTTGCATCTGAGCTCCTAGAGTGTGTGGCTCTTCTTTATGTTTTTTGGGAAAGTGAGTATTACAATAACATAGTTACTAGCTACAAATGACATATCTTAATATTTGTCTCAGGGAATGCATCCTCGTCGTCCTCACCTGGGTCTTTTAACTTGACCTTCAGTGGGCAAATGCTCACCTTCAATAGCCACTGGCACACTGGAGAACTGTGCTCTTTATGGATGAATCCCAGTTTCAACCGTACCAGGCAGATGGCAGACAGCATGTATATCTTGTGGGTGAGCGGTTTGCCGATGTCAATGTTGTGAACAGAGTGCTCCATGGTGGTGGTGGGGTTATGGTATGGGCAGGCATAAGCTACATGATGCCATACACATGGTCTGTGGTTGTGAGGCCGGTTAGACTGACAAATTCTCTAAAATGACGTTGAAGGTGGCTTATGGTAGATACATGAACATTCAATTATGTTAAGCTCTGGTCTACATTTCTGCAGTCAGCATGCCAATTGCACGCTCACTCAACTTGAGACATCTGTGGCATTGTGTTCTGTGACAAAACTGCACATTTTAGAGTGGCCTTTTATTGTCCCCAGCACAAGGTTCCTCTGTGTAATCATCATGCTTTTTAGTCAGCTTCTTGATATGCCACACCTGTCAGGTGTATCTTGGCAAATGGAGAAATGCTCACTAACAGGAATGTAAACAAATTTGTGCACAGAGAAATCATTTTTTTGTGGGTATGGAACATTTCTGGGATCTTTTATTTCAGCTCATGAAAT